>NC_066885.1:31008637-31308637 GCF_022985175.1 Labeo rohita | reverse complement strand
AACAGTTACATTTACCAGTTATGCGACTTTGAACTCAAACTACACCTAAATGTAATTGAAATGTTGCACATCTTCATTTACAAACCTGGTATCCAAACTGGTTGCAGGGAAAGCCCAGGACCACAAGCCGGTGAGGATATCTGCTCTGGAGCTCATTAAGCTGGATATAGTCCCGGGTGGTTGTCCCTCAAAGTGACGCCACATTCTCAATTAGCACCACTCTTCCTCTGAAAATATTGAAATCTATTGTCTCCCCTTCCAGCGTAGTTGCATGCAGATCATAAAAAGTCTTAGCTATAAATGTCATTGTTCACTCTGGCTCTCTTCTTTGCAATGACATAAGCAATGTCTTTTTCTACTTTTGTGTTGACAATACTGGTCACGTGGTGCCATGTATAATGCATGGCAGGTGCCTTAAGCAGATATGTGATACATCAAGCTTTTGAAAAGATACCTGTCTCAGAATTTGGAAATAAAGCAATGAAGCAAACAATGTAGTTTTGCTTGAACTATTCAGTGCAGCTCTAATAATATAAAGTTTTAATAAAATGTTAAAATGGCAAGAGAACTACACTGCCTGCTACAGATTAAATAACACTCCAACATTAAGCTCTGTGGAAATTTTACCAACCGTATCAGTTTCTGGGCCATACTTTATTAATAAAGTCTCTGTCTCCATTACCATGAATGCTATAAAAAATGGATGGTTGCAGAGGATAATCATCTTCAGAGTGCCTATATGCCTAAGATCTTTCATGCTGTATATAGTGTCACTTAATTGCTTATTAAATCTTTTTGTTAGTACCCTTAATTTGTTCATGCAAGTTTGGTGCAAATACGTATGCATACATGCAAAGCTTTAGTTTCTGGAATTTTTGTAGAAATTACTACTTACACGCAGAGCACACAGCCTGCATAGGACACCAACTACTGTTGTAGAAAAAGTTTTCTCCTCTTTGTATAAAATCTCTCAAATCTTAAACTTTATTGAGACGGTAAGCCGAGACACCTGCAGAACATCTCACAATTGCAGTTGAAAAAAAAATATTATTAAGTTCTCTCTAACTGGTTTGACCAAAAAGCATACATTTGGGTACCTTCCAAAATTCATTTTTTCTTAAAGGAGGACTCCACTACCAGAACAACAATTTACAAATTATTACCCCCCCCCACTCCCCCACCCCCCAAAAGAAGGAATCCGTTTGTCTGTCTCTACTGTTTTCTATAGGCATCCTGTGACCTTGTGAATCACTCACAACTGCAATTCTAATAAAAACCATAAACCTTTTTATTTATACAAGTATAGATTATTCTCTTCTATGAAATGTAATTTTACACCACTCTTAAAAAAAAACATTTTTTTGGATGGGGAGATTGGTTGCCTCAAGTGAAAGCAGAACAAGTTGTTCAGTTAGTTACTAAGTTTTTAAAAAGCAATTAAAACATTTAAAAATGTTATTGCATAGCACAAGTAATGATGCTTTAAATACAAAGTAAAAACAAAGTGATCAGGTAAGTAGTTACTTTAGTCTTCACACAATAATGTAACGCATGCTTTGTCTGTGTGTGTATGGAGAGAAAGTATGGATAAAGTCATGTGGTTTGCATTGCTGCGTGCATAATATTCAGGGCTGTTTCCAGATTTCTGAGGGTCCGAAGTAAAACTCTAATGACCCTCAAAATGACCCTCAACCCCTTAATCTGTTCTTCAAAGCAGTTGTACTGTCAACAAACAAAAGGGAGTTAAAACAGTCAGCAACGCAATAAAAAAAAATAATAATTACAAACAAAAGGAAAAAAACATACAATTTAAGTTTTCCTCTGGGCCAGAACAATTCCATAGCTTAAAGGAGAAGTCCATTTCCAGAACAAACATTTACAGATGTATACTCACCCTTTTGTCATCCAAGATGTTCATGTCTTTCTTTCTTCAGTCATAAAGGAATAATATTTTTTGAGGAAAACATTTCAGGATTTTTGTCCATATAATATACCAGTGTTGGGGAAAGTTACTTTTAATAGTAATGCATTACAATTTTGCATTACTCCCTGAAAAAGTAACTAATTACATTATGGAAACGTTACTTTTGCGTTACTTTTTAAATCTGGGCAGGGCTTGCTTCTTTGTTTTTAATATAAAACAATTCTAATGTAAAAGCCCTTTTACACTAAAAGTGAAATGAATTTACCTCGGGAAGAAAAGTATATTTATGCAGGAGATCACTCTTCAGTTATAAAAAAATGAAGTACAAATGTCAGTTTATCTAAAGTAATTTTTGCTTATTAGTATGGTTGAATTGGTCAGCAGCAAAGACACTGGTTAATAAAATGGGATTAAAAACATTTAGGATATTTGTTTTATTTAACATATTTAATTATTGCAGGGTTGAATCATATTCTGAGTTTGCATTTCATGGTTTTTATTCATTTTGAGGAATACTGAATCTGTTTTTTTTTTTTTGAGTGAGATGAATTAATGCATGTTCACATTAAGTCTAGAATACAGTAACATCATGTTTACTCCCAATTTCCCGACAGGAGACTTCAATCAATAAATAGGGAAAAAAGTAACTGCCGTTACTTATTCGAAAAAGTAACTCAGAACTTTTTCTTAGAAATTCAAAAGTAATGCGTTACTTTACTAGTTACTTGAAAAAAGTAATATTACTACGTAACTCGCGTTACTTTTAATGCGTTACCCCCAACACTGTAATGGACTGCTATGGTGCCCAGAGTTTGAACTTCTAAAATGCAGTTTAAATGCAGCTTCAAACAATCCCAAATGTGGTTATAAATATTCCAGCCAAGGCAGGAGGGTCTTATCCAGTGAAACAATCGGTTATTTTTATTAAAAAATGCAATTTAAATACTTTTTAAAAATGCTTGTCTTGTTTTGCTCTGCCTGAACTCTGTGTATTCTGGTTTAAGACAGTGAGTCGAAAAACTCTGATCATATTTTCGACATACCCTAACTGTCATGAACCTGAGTTCAGCCAGAGTAAGACAAGATGACCATTTAACATTAAAAAGTATTATTATATTAAATTAATTATATTAATTATATTAACATTAAATGATTTTTTTTTTTTTATAAAAATAACATTGTTTCCCTAGATAAGACCCTTTTTCCTCGGCTGGGATCGTTTACAACCGCATTTGGGATCGTTTGAAGTCGCATTTAAACTGCATTTTGCAAGTTGAAACTCGGGGCACCATATCAGTCCATTATTTGGAGAAAAATGCTGAAATGTTTTCCTCAAAAAACAATTTCTTTATGACCGAACAAAGAAAGACACTGGATGACAAGGGGGTGAGTACATCATCTGTAAATTTTTGTTCTGGAAGTTGACTTCTCCTTTAATGACTACAGCCACACATTTTTTTTTTTTTGTTCTGCTTACAGGAACTCTAAAACTGATTGTCAGCAGTACAATATATAACCTGGACTTTCTTAAGAACATAATTATGAAACATTTCTGTATGACCTATCTGATCTACACCAAAAATCTTTCCTGCTATTTTCACAGCAGGTTTTTTTAGGGCCACTGTCACTTTAAGACCGAACACATAATGCATAATTACTTTTCCAACCGTTTATGTTTACTTAAGACATAATTGACAGCATTTAGGTGAAAACTCACCAAGACAGGCTCAAAGCCCAAAGTAGCCTACAGATGTCCATCTCGAGAACAGTGCCTAGCTCCTCAACTTAGTATGCTTTTAAATCTTTTCTTTTTTTTTTTTTTTCCCTGGCACATGCTGTTATGTGACATGACTTGACTGATTTGCACAGCTCTGGAAAAAATTAAGAGACCACTTCAATTTTTCCAGTGTCTATTGAATTCCAACATAGGCACACCTCATTCTGCTTAATGAAGTACTGATTAGGTGATCACCTCAACTAAATGAAAAAAAAAAAAAAAAAAAAAAAGTGTTGTCATCTCTATCCTCTTCCAATAGGACCAGCTGGATGGCAAAAACAGTGTTAATAGTACCTCAAAAAGTAATTGGAATCAAATAACTATTGACAGTGCCAAAAAAGTTGAATAGAAAAGTTCTAAGTAAGGAAACGAAGGGTTCAATTCCGGCTTTACTGGCAAAGGGATACAATGAGTGTCAGGTTGCATCCTTAAAATATCAAAGACAGCAGTTCCAAAGAATAAAGTCAAGCTGCAAACATTAGGGACAACAAAGCTACAGACCGGCAGAGGGTGAAAACAACTCTCCACTAAACGGGATGACCACCAACTCATTTGAATGCCACTTGCTGTTATGCAGGTAGGGCAACAGCGGTCTGGAAATGGAGTACACCGCATTAAAGGAAAAGAACAGAATGTGGCATGGTGTTTTCGATGGAAGACAAAATCAAAAATGGAACTAAAATTCTATTATTTGCACAACGCAACACTTTAAAACATTTTTGAGAGCAAAGGCGCCCTGACCTGCTAAATAGAGTTTCCATCCCTCCTGAGATAGTGACATTCTCCTGTCTAGAAAATGGCACATATTCGTAGTGTTGGATGAGAGGCTTAGAACAAAGGCTAAGATCTGCTACTTTTCGACTCTTTTACAAGAAAACAAACAGTCCATGTTGAATGTGATAATTAGACATACTAGCCAGTCATGTAATTTTAAATTTTTCTTGAAACATCTCTTTTGATCTTGAATTGAATTTTGACCCACTGCACAATTTTATTGAGCTCTGGGTTGAAACAATTGTTCCATCCAACTCATCATTTGGGGCATTTCATGTAAAAACTACTACACGCAAGATAAACACTCCTGGTTTCACGTTTCGCAATTATTTATTATTTCGCCATGACAACTGCATTCAAAATATCAAAAATCTGTTCACAAGTTAGGATATTCAATGTCTTAGCATAAGGAAGCAAGAAGTATAAATATTTAATGTTGTAACTTGTTGGAAAATGTAATCATTTATACGCTCATTTACATTTTTGTGAAAAGTATTAGATTTAAAAAAAACAAAAAAAAACAAAAAAAAAAACTGAAACTGAAGTATAGAAAAACTGTAAATATTAGATCCTTTAACTGACTATTTTTTCTTTCTTTCTTTTCTTTTTTTAAGTGACAAACACTGCATGCATAGTAAGCACAATTTTATTGACTATGCTGTAGTTAAAATTGAACTTATTGAAACTCAAAAGCATCTTACCGCTTAATTCAGGCAACTAGAAGAACTAAAGTGAAAAAGAAAATGCAAACAAAATCTTTTCCTTGAATGTTTCTATTAGATAGTAATGAGGCTACACAGAAAATAACTGGAGACTTTTTATTTATTTTTTACTGTGAGAAAAATTTCCCAAACCAGAAACTGGCAATACAGACACGAATTAAGTAGACTGTATCGAAGTATGGGATTATTTTTGTGCCAATAAGAATGAACGTAACTTTATAAAACTGAACGTATCTTTCCAAGAAACGATCAAAAATATGCCACTGCAAAAGAAGAAAAACACAATGAAAATGAAAAAATGAACTCAGTCGCACGAATTTAACATGCTCTTCAAATATGCTTCATTCTTTGTTAATGATTTTCAAAGAATCGTTTTCGCGAATCATGGATCCTGAATGCATTGCCACAGCTTTCGCTTACGCTTCGCAAATTTTCGTTTGCTGTTTTGGCACAAACCTCTCGTGGGGGCGGGCTTAACAGCAATCTACTCTGATTGGCTAATGAGCTTTTGATGGACAGTTGCTCTCTGACCTGGAAGCACGGACGGTGACGTCAGTGGCGCAATACGTCGTGCTTTGTTTATAGAAACTATCAGAACTGTTGCACACTGTACATGTATAAAACTTTTATCAATGTTATTGATTAACCTTCCTTTAGCAACACGAATTTACTTCAAGCTGCCCTGAGGGACAAGCTGAGGTGGAAGATGATGCTGCTCCGTGTCTCTCCTGGGAGCTCATCTTTAGAAACTAAGAGACGACCGTAGGTGAAATACGAATAACATTAATACTTAATATAAACAAAGCACGACGTATTGCACACCGCAACAACTTTCCAATATGTGCGCCACTGACGTCACCGTCCGTGCTTCCAGGTCAGAGAGCAACTGTCCATCAAAAGCTCATTAGCCAATCAGAGTAGATCGCTGTTAAGCCCGCCCCCACGAGAGGTTTGTGCCAAAACAGCAAACGAAAATTTGCGAAGCGTAAGCGAAAGCTGTGGCAACGCATTCAGGATCCATGATTCGCGAAAACGATTTTTGAAAATCACTAACAAAGAATGAAGCATATTTGAAGAGCATGTTAAATTCGTGCGACTGAGTTCATTTTTTCATTTTCATTGTGTTTTTCTTCTTTTGCAGTGGCATATTTTTGATCGTTTCTTGGAAAGATACGTTCAGTTTTATAAAGTTACGTTCATTCTTATTGGCACAAAAATAATCCCATATCGAAGGCTCAGTTACAATTTATTAGAATGTTGTATTCACACAAGACAAATGCATTCAAACTGAATCAATAATATGTATCTGACAGTTGTTCAGTATAGAGTTACCAGTCAATGGCAAGTTTTGTTTACACTTACCAAAGTCAGTTTTTACTCTCACTTGGCATTTGACAAGAAAAAAAATCATGTAGACAGAAACCTTATAGACTGAAAACCGTTATTAACAGAAATAGCATAAATGATAATGACTAACTACTATCTACTATCTACAAAATAAGTTTAGAAAAAAAAGAAAACTTAACTACTTATAAAAATATTTGGATGAGATCATGCCATGGACAATTTCATTGTTTTGCTCAGTGAAGTAGTGTAGTGTAGTGAGGTCTAATAAAAGTATTTATTAGAGATTTTCATTTTGAAAATAGACAAAATGTTATAGATCAGAATATCTCAAATGTTATGACAACACATCTGTTCTGTTAGAAATAACCTCCTCTGATCTGAGAAGAAGACTCTTTAGTCCAGTGGAGGGAATCCTATGTGGTCCGCCACAAACTGTAATTGAACAAGAAAACAATTATTTACAGCTGTATTAAAAGATGTACCATTTTACAGGCACAATGCATTACATCTAAATAAAAGATTATTACATACCCCAATAAAACTTTGTTTAAAAAAGGCCAAGAACTTCTCCACTCTCAGTGTCAAGATCAATGTCATAGAAACATGGACGAGTCGGAAGGCCAGGAATAGTCGGCATCTGCAAACAAACAAACAAACAAACAAACAAACAAACAAGTAAAAATAAATTAATTAATTAAAATAAGAACATTAATTTTACATGGTACGAATCACAACTGTTTTTACATAATTACAGATTCTTTCTAGAATGAATGACTGAATGAATGGATGAACAGTTATTTAATGTGTTAATTTATTAATAGTTTAATTTGTGTTTTTCAAATTATTTTAAAATCAAAGATTTAAAAAAAATGTAAATGTTCATAATACGCTACTTACTGTGCCAACCAGGGGGTAGAGAAAGCCTGCCCCTACACTGGCACGAATGTCACGAATTGGAAGAACAAATCCAGTGGGGACACCTTTCTTTTCAGCATCATGTGACAGAGACAGATGAGTTTTTGCCATACATATGGGTAGACCAGCAAAACCCTTGAGGGAGACAAAAAAAAAAAAAAAAAAAAAAGCTTTATAAACATAATGGCAACCTTATGTTGAAAGACCCGTAATGAGACAAATATGGTTCAGACTCCCCACGCCCCCCAGTCCTACTTCCACTATCCAGCCCTGTTTATCAGCCATGATATTGGTTTCTAAGCTGATTACTTGTGGTTTCCATTCCCCCCCAAATAAGGGTTTCATTAATACAATGGGGTATAATGGATCCTTTTCACATTGCAGGGTTCTCAGAAGGGGAAGTCTTTATGCGTGTAGCTGAGTAAATGTCTACAGTGATAAATGGAATGTGCAGCAAATACCATTTTTGTTCTAACCCGCAAAATATAAAACCTATGGTAATGTTTTTATGACTTCACAAAAGAGATACAAATATATTTAGAGATTAATTGCATTGGTCTGAAGAGCGATGTCAAATTTGGCAACATTCCCGTAGACGTTGCATTAAAAACACTCATGCAGCAACATCAATATCAAGTTTTCTGTAATTTGTAATTTAATGTAATGTACATTCAGTATTTAAAAAATAAAAAAGTCAGTAAAAGTGGTTCATGCTGCTTTACTTTACAGGCGATAATCAATCCGCTATTCATACCTGTTTGCTGTACAGGTCCACCTTGTGCTGGGCCTCTGGAAGAAGTTCAATGTCATCTGCACCATAGATCTTCTGTGCAATGATTCTGATCTTGTCTGCAATAGGTAACTGTAAAGTAACAACAGAAATGAATAAGCAAACTGTGTGGATGTGTACGTCTATAAAATATGACTACAAAGTAAACCATCTAATATTGTGTATAATATATGCCACCCTGCAAATTTATAAAACTGATACATTTATCACTTACAAAAATGATATAATTGTTGTATAACCATTAGAATTGTTTTTTTGTTTTTTACCTCAACGTCATAAAGAAATTTGAAGCTGCTGGGTAAGTCTGCAGCTTTTTGCACTGCTCTCGCCAGTTCTGCAGCACCAGCGCCCCCATCAGCCCAGTGACAGCAATGCACAGCATCAAACGCTCCTGCCTCTTTGGCTAGTTTACAGATCAGATCCAGTTCAGCCTTTGTGTCTGTCCTGCATACATAAGACAGCAAGATTCAGTTTGAATGACATATGGGCTATACAGCAGTTTGATTAACATGGTCTGGAAACTCAGTGGACTACTTGCACCACTACCATGCTCTACTTGAGTTTCCGGTCAGCGTTTAACGCGCATACACAGACAGTTTCTCATAAAAATGCAGATTACTACTATGTTTTACATTAATCATATTCTCTGCGCTAACATGAATTATCTTCAACCTGCTCAAATGTTCCTATGAATATTTTTCCCCACTAACCTGCCACAGTCCAGCAACTGGCTGAATGAAGTGAGTAACATATTTAATACTTATGATATGATATGATAAATAAAGATTCATTCTGATATTATTAATTAGATCTAGCACACACTGCAGGGTCACGGTTACTAATTTAAAGTAATCATCTAGCACACAGTAATCATCAGAATCTCTGTTCTCCTAATGAGAGCCTGTGGGATGATTTCAAAATCTGGATATTTTCAAAAGTGTTTAAGTCAACTATATAATTACAACACAATGAAAATATACATAACTGGAATTAACTGAGCTGTATTATTTCAAAACCGAGGGCTTCACAAGGCTCAGTGAAAGTGGTCCATTCCCAAATGATATACAATATCACTCCCAAGCACTTTACTCAAATGAATCTAGTCACACAGTCTAACATGTCGTTGGCTAAAGGATAGGGTTGTGAATGGACAGCAAATTTTAATCACATTAATCATAAATGGACTTGAATCATATATTTGCTGAGAAAACATTCCATAAAATAATTCAAAGACGTTACATTATTGTAGCATTTTTCAATTTGTCCGAGATACAGTGAGGCATTTACATGACATGTTGTTGTATTCAGTCTGAAATTGTTTGTGTATATATGCAATCTGAAGTCTAGTAATTCTTAATCTTGACATCCACCTATCTTGACAGGTCTCCTTGAAGCATTTAAAGAAGTGACAAATGTCCATATTATTACATTTTTGACTGAAGGTTGTTCTGGTTTACCAAACCAGTCTGAATGATTCACTTACAAATCAGATAGATCTGATTCTCACTGACCCAATGATCACAGTGGACAGTAAACTTTCAGTAAACTACTTAAAAAAAAAAAAAAAAAAACAAAAAAAAAAAAAAACAACAACAACAACAAAAAAAAAATTGGTAACACATTCATTATTCACTAATAGTACTTCTCCCTCAGTAAACTCCCAATATGTTGCTTATTGATGGCAAGTAAAGCAGTTGTTGTAGTAGCTGTGTTTAGGTATTGGGTTGGGTTAAGAGATCTAGAATATGGTCAAGGCATTAATATGTGCTTTATAAGTACTAATAAACCACCAATATGTTAGTAATATGCATGTTAACACGCAACTAGGTAATTGTTAAGTGTTTCCTAATCTAAGGTGTTACCAATTTTTTTTACTGTAGGATTTCAGAAGATTTCTTGGTTTAACTGACAAAGCAGTAGTGACAAATATTTTTTGGGTTACTTCCATTTTTAAGTATTTCTGTCCATCGTAATAACAGTAAAACTACTCAACAGACAAAACTTGAGGAATTTCGATGGACATTAAAACACACTTAACGTTCCCTACTCTGCATAAAGCCAATATCTTAAAAGAAATCTGTACCATACAGGTTTAATCAGCAGGTGCAGTCTTACTTGAAAGCATTGACAGCCACAACTACTGGAACCCCAAAAAGCTGAGCGTTCTCCACTTGCTTCCTCATGTTACTACAGCCGGCTTCCAGCAGCGCCAGATTCTGTGAAATATCAAACCGACTTTATCAGTACCACATTAAGTTTTGGGAATGTTTCTGAAGTGACTCCTGTGATTCAGTTAAATGTAGTTGCCACTCCCAAAACTTTACAGTGGGTTATGGGGTGGGTATTCCATAGACCAAAATCTGTCATCATGCTATGAGTAATTTTATACATATGGTAATGGTACTAGTTAAAAGTTTTAAAACATCAACATTTTTAGCTACTCAAATCATCATTGTATCCATCTAAATGACCAGAACATATTTCAAACCAGACTGCATTATCTACAAGATCACAGACTAGCAGAAAACATCTTACCTCTTCAATATATTCTTTCGGCAGTGGCGTGCCTGCAGTGACCTGCAGAAAAGATGCAATGCACATTTATCAACTCCCTGTACAAAATTATACATGTCTGGGACAAAATGAGGTGGGACAAAATGACAATCTACAAGAAAAAGTAAATAAATTTCTGTACATATAAAAGGGAGTTTGAAGTCTCATTTGCCTGTGCTGGCAAAGTTCTTTTAATCTGTATTTTCTCTCTCACTATACAGTAGAGGTGTTATTCTCTGACTCACCGTTGGACCACCTCCATGCATCTTAAGGGCTCGAACTGTGGCAACCAAGACCACAACATGAGGCTTGAGACCAGAGTTGCGACACTTGATATTGAAAAATTTCTCCATCCCAATGTCTGCTCCAAAACCTGCTTCAGTAACTGGCAGAAAACAACAATAAACTCTCTAAGAATTCAAACTGATAGGAACCATGACAACCAAAACAATTAAATTTTTGCACAATTTTGTAAATATTAACGTCCCATAAGTACTTTTGGTCCTTTTTAACTATTGCAGGGTTTCTGCAGGTTATGTGAGGGTAAATTTAAGACTTTAAGACCTTTTTAAGAACTTTTTAAAATGGCGGGAAAAAAAGATAAACCAATTATACCATTATGAAAAAGAAAAACAACCCATTCCCCTACATCTAACTTATTCTCAAAACAAAAAAGCTCGCTTGGTTTGTGTAACTTACCCACAAATCCCTGAGGTCCAACTAGTTTCAGAGCAATTTTATCAGCCAAGATTGATGAGTTTCCATGTGCAATGTTTGCAAAAGGTCCAGCATGAACAAACACAGGGTTTCCCTAAACAGTTGTTCAAACAAAGACTTAAGACACACCTCTAAAACACCACAGAAAGAAGTGACAAGAAAACAGCTGGAAAACTGATTTAAGCAACTAGTGGAGGTCAGCATGAATAGGAGATAATTCATCTATGAAGTCCTCAAGGCCTAGAACAACTCCTCTTACCTCTAGTGTCTGCATGAGGTTTGGCTTGATGGCATCTCGCATGAGTACTGTTAGAGCTCCACACACTCCCTAAGACACAAAGACTACAGAATCAATACAGTATGAACATCTAGACAGTTTCATTTGAGATAAAATGAGACAAATGACAGCAGCACACCAAATCCTCGGTGGTGACAGGCTGACCACTGCGACTAGTGGCCACCACCATTTTTGCAAGTCTCTCCTTCATGTCAGCCAGACCGGTGGTGAGAGCTAAAACTGCCATAATCTCACTGGCCACAGTGATGTCAAACTGGGCCTGCAAAACAAAACCACAAAAAAAAAAAAAAAACAAAAAAGTAACTGGGCCTGGCCTGAACACACTCTTAAAATAAGAGGATATGGCTTTTATTGCAGCCATACCAACAAGCATTTTTGCAAGAGTGCAGAGTTCAGTGAACTCGCAATGACGTGACTGATAACTTCAGTGATTATAAAAAGAGCTCTCTTTGCTTGCTTTCATAAACATTTTAAGTTACGTTTTATTTCTCATGCTACAAGCAACACACTGCAAAGTGTTTGGATTAATAACCATATTTAGATGCAGAATTTAATCCTAAAAATACATATGCGCATTAAGTGGAGTGTAAATGCAAACTTATAGACCTGCCTTAAAATTCTTTTGTGAAAGTGAATCTGTTAAATAGAATCATTATTTGTGTTTACTGTCATGTTCTATCGGTTTATAATTTCTTTGAACAAGAACACCAAAACGTTAATCAGGTGGACGCCTTTGGCTATTGCAGTATCTTGCGCCACGAGTGCTTTGTTGTGTCTGGCAAGTCAAATGTAACTTTTGAACAAACAGAATGTTTAAACTATATTTGTGCATACAGTACTTTGCTCCTAAACAACTAAATAAAAACTTTACAAACCTGTTTTAAAGGCCTGAATTATTTGCCTGTTGAAAGGATCTTTGGCATTATAAATGTTATGTGGTTTATTTTTGGACAGGCTTCATGAAATTAAATAACCAAGTGTCCTGAGTCGGCTTATTCAGAAGTATGTAAAGCATTTGATAATTTGGTGATACTCACAGTTCTGGTGAAGCCCTTCTCAGTTGGAGATTGTCCAATGGTGATTTTTCTCAGAAAACGGTCATTTGTGTCCAGCACTATAAAAGATAAAAGATAAAAGATTTCAACCAAATGTGTATATACACTGTACAAAAGGTATAATGTTTAGAACATCAAATCGTATAGCAATCTACACAAATGTTCTAGTAAAGGTGCACTCAGCTTTCATTTAATTTTTTATTTTAGCTAGTATAAGAACAATAAAAAAAACCAATACACAATCTATTGCACCTCGCTGCCAAGTGATGGACTCGGGGTCAATGTCCAGCCTGACGAAGCGTGTGATTTCCTCCTCTGTTAATGTGCTGGGGTCGGTTTTCTTTATACCTAGTTTCTATGCATACGAGGAGCATCAAAAACATAAAATTACAGAAAGCATGACAGAGCAAATCTAACATAAACCTTAGAGAGGAGGATATAACATTACTCTTACTTCAAGTCTGTTGATCTGAACTGGAGAAAACTTCCTCTGACCTTCAGTCAAGGGTACCAACCGATTAAAGAGTGCCTAGTGCAGTGATAGAGTGATATTTAGCTGTTGATTTGGACTTTCACTGCAGGATAAGCAACTCTCAAATGTTACGCAGATAATACAGTTTACACAATGATGCAGGGGCACATTTAATTTGCTCATCTTTCTTCATCAAGCTATCTTAGCACTTTCTGACGTTGATCATCACACAAGGTCCACATTTAAGGACGCAGACATGATCTCTGTCTTAATGTCTTGTGTAAAAGCAACATAATAGCTCTGCTTAGAATACCGTCAATGATAAAGACACATGAAGATAATGAATTTATCAGCGTTTCTGTTTTGCAAAATTGTGAGTCCGATAATTGACTGAAAAGGGGAATAAAACTTTTAAAACAACACTTTGAATACTGACTGGGAGACACATTTAAGTGAGGAGAGAAGCATGTCTAGTCCAGTGGAATAGTTTATGTGACAACTCATTTTGACTTTTAAAAAATTAAATATTTTTTTATACTGTGACTCACTCACAATGGTCATTTGTTCATTTATAGACCTAAAAATAAATATTTTATAGGCCTACTGTAAATCCTTTTTTGCGTTAAAAGTACATGGCGTATGTGATAGCTGGGCTACTTAAGGTGAACTACCCACAGAAACTGCTTAGGATGTACAGTGGCATGCAAAATTTTTGGGAACCCCTTGCAGAATCTGTGAAAGAGAGATCATACAAAATGTATTTTATTTTTTTATATAGTATGGTCTGGAGTAAGATATTTTACATAAAAGATGTTTACATATAGTCCCCAAGACAAAAAAAAAAAAAGTCCATGTAAGATCCATCTTTTCACACTGAGGAAAATTGACGGACTCAACACAACTATTAAAAAAGGTTCAAACATTCACTGATGCTCCAGAAGAAAACACAATGCATTAAGAGCCGGGGGTGAAAACTTTTGAACAGGATGAAGATGTCCAAATTTTTCTTATTTTGTTAATATACATTTTTTTCCCCATTTAGTACTGCCCTTCGGAAGTAACACAAGATACTTGCAGAAGACAAATTAAGTCAATTTTAAATTCAAAAACTTTTCACCCCGCGGCTCTTAATGCATCATGTTTCCTTCTGGAGCAACAAACCTTTTTTAACCTTTTACTTTTTTAACCTTTTCCCTTAACTGTCCTCAGTCTGAAAAGATGGATCCCAAAATCATACAGTCATCGCTGGGTTCAAATATGCAAAAGATGCTGGAAAACAAGAATGTGCAGGACCTGTAGAACTTTCTGAAGAACAGTGCTCAGTTTAACTGTTCAGAACAAACAAGGGACTCATGAACAACCATCACAAAACTAAACAAACAAACAAACAAACAAACAACAAACAGTCACAGATCATCCAGGTAGCCACACACAGTATTAAGAACCAAGGGTTCCCAAACTTTTGAAAGGGTTTTTTTTAATAATTTCAGCTATTTTTTTTGTCTTGTGCACTACATATATATAAACATCTTTTATGTATAATATCTTACTCAGGACAGTGCTAAATAAAAAAAAAATTAAATTAAACAAGTGATATAGTCGACATGTTAAGGTGACATCTACAATCCTTTTTACAAAAAAGTTGGGACATTTTGTAAAATGCAATACAAACAAGAATCTGTGATATGTCATTTCTCTTTAACCACTTTTAAACTGAAAAAACTACAAAGAAAAATATTTCCAGTGTTGTATTTTGTAAAAATAAACAAATTATGATTTTGATTGCTACAAAAAAAAAAAAAAAGAAAAAAAAAAAAAAAGAAAAGGAACAAAGGTAACACCATTGCAAACATGCCCCTGACACAACTTGTTTGGAGTGTGTTGTCAAATGTTTTAATATTTATAGTATTAAAATTTGTTTATATTTACAACATACAATAAATGTACCATTTTTTTCTAAAAATGGGGTTATATATTGGAATGGCATACCTCTACATGATTAAGACTTAATTAAGTAAATTCAGTGATACTGATTAAATTAAACAAAAAATAAATATAGAAGAAAAATTGGGCCCGCTGACACGTACACATATTGTTCATATTGTTCATCAATTCAAAACCATTAAAAGAAAAATACTATAGCAAACATGAAGTCTGAAGTTTTTCAGCTGCATTTTTATTATTTGTTTTCCAGTTAAAATATTTTAAAATTCTAACTGTACTGGCAGTTAGAAAACTAACCATCACAAGCAGTACAATTTTTTGAAGCATAACGACTTTGCATTGTTGCAGACAGAAATGCTTTTGTCGGCATCAATGTATTGTAATATCAGTGTTTTCATTCAGCATTTAAGGGAAGTTTTAACAAAAATTCATCCCTGATCACATCAAAATGTGATATCAGTGATCCAATAAATAAACAAAAACAGACAATACCTTATCAGACTGGGTGGCTTCATGAAACATACGAGCATCAATTGCAGCAGCTACCAGGTTATTGGCCGCTGTGATGGCATGAATGTCACCAGTCAGATGAAGATTGAACTATGAAGAGAACACCATGACTGAATACATATTTTTATACATCTTTAGTAATCAAACAAGAATCTAATGCAGAAAGAATACCTCTTCCATAGGAATAACTTGAGAGTAGCCCCCACCAGCAGCACCACCTACAGATATAAGAATTAATGTATAAACTTAATTTTCTGTAGTTGCTCTCATTGCAATGAAAATTGACAAAAAAAAAAAAAAAAAAAAAAAAAGATCACAAGTGCACAGAAATTACTTCCTTTGCTATGTGGTACTACAAAACAAAAGTTTGGTAAACAAAAATTGATATATTTACTAAAGTTGTATATCATTTTATTACACTGTTCGATCAAATATCACTTCAAAGGTAACCAATCTGGTATTACTGTATGTCTCATCAGCGTTATTTACCTTTAATGCCAAACGTAGGACCTTGTGATGGTTGGCGCACACATGCAAATGCATTAAGTTTGAGATGAGCCCCAAGTGCTTGAACCAACCCTATTGTCGTTGTACTCTTTCCTTCACCCAGAGGAGTCGGAGTGATTCTGCATTAAACAAAATGTTACTTTTTTACACAAGTATCCATACTCCAACTCCATACAATCCTATGCAAGCTTACAAAGCGTGAAATTATTTTTCATCTACATGAAAAATGACATTTGATGGAGACAGAGAAAAGGAGATAAAAGGAGAAAAAATACCCAGTAACAACCACATATTTCCCATCAGGTTGAGCCTGCAGTCGATCAATTGTTTTCAGTTGGACTTTGGCTTTGGTCCTGCCATAGAGCTCAACCTCATCCGAGAAAAGACCAATTTCCTTAGCAAGACATTCAATGGGTTTAGGTACACAGGAGCGAGAGATGGCAACGTCACTGCATGACGAAAAATGAACAAACAAGCTTTTAAAATGATGAGAACAAAAATAAAACTATTGGAACAGCTGCTTATTTCAATGACTTGTACATAAATTACAAAAAAAAAAAATCAGAATAGAAATGCATGAATTGTAACAGTAGTCCATATAAATTATGTGCTCTAAATCTTCTGGCACCATGCAACTGATTTGTTTGAGGAACGAACTGTTTTTTTTATATGTTTTACATGTTTATATTATATGTTTTTTTATATATATTTTTTTGTTGTTTGTTTGTTTGTTTTAAGCTTAACAGTGCACGGTCACTGTAAACTATCATCAACACACTCAATGGCTGTGGATATAATTTTTTTGTTTTTGTCTTTTTTATAACTAAAAGGAAAAAAAATGCATCTAACCTTGGAACAGGCCGTTGCAGGTTGAGTTTGGTGTAAGTTATATTCCACTTCCCAGGTTCTTGTATTTGAAGGAAATGCTTGGCACTCAGAACTGTGTTCTGAGAAATGAAAAGCAAACACAGAATTGCCTAGAAACCCTAATAAAGACAAGTAACTTCACTGATTTAAAATATTTCAGATTATTAAGTGCAAAATCTCCTAAAAAAGAAACTTAAGAGTAAATGATGTGAGGTTTAATAATGATTTCATGGATAGCCTCTTACAGTGATTGAACATAACGCTGCTGCTTTGTCCGGCCAGGTTTTGGACCAATAAGTATCTGCCAATAATTTTATATATTTTATATATATACACATACATACACACAGTACACAACATAAATGAGTACACTCCCTCTGAAACCAATATATTTTAAAACGATACAACATTGTATTAAATTGCAATTTATCTAAATACCCCATAAAAGGCATAAAGGTGGCTGATGCCATGTTACAAAAATTAGTACACCCTCTAGAAAGTTACAATAAAAATATGGTTGTGGTGTTTCCTGGCTCTAATTAGGAGCAACTGCTTAGCAAATGAGTCAGACCATCAGACTAGTGTAGCACACTAAATGACTCTCAAAATTAAAGGGCTCTTTTACAAGACATAAAATTGGTCTTGGGTGTCCCCAGAAAGTTTCAGCTCAAAATACCTCACAGATCATGTCTTATAACATCTGGAAAAAGTCATTTTTGCAGCATTTCTAAAAAAAAAAAAAAAAAAAAAAAAAAAGCTGTTTTGGTTTGTGTCACTTTAAATGCAAATAAGCTGCGTTTCCCGCCCCGTCTACAGAAAAGGGAGTAGTATATATCTCTGCTTTGCATACCTACAACAATAAACAGTCGGTAGCACCACCAAACTAACAGCACAGTGTGACCCAATCTCAACAGCACTGTGAATAATTGAAATACTTAGATAACGTACTCACAAAAATACAGTTTAAAATGTTAGCTATGCGCAATAATGACATGACATTCACAAAGCAGTCTGGAGTCAAAGGATTTGTACAAATAGAAACGTATTTAGGTAGATTTTGAGGTGCATTACATTCAAAAATAAAAGTAATCCACTCTTTCTTCAGTGTCTCAGATAAGAAAATAAAAACTTATGTTCAGTCTTGCATTACACAGAACACAGGGATCGCTTACAAGACATTGTTGATGTTACAGCTGCTTGAGTGCAGAGAAAATAGACAACCGTGTACAACCGAAGACAACTCGCTGAGGGCGAAAACTATGGCAATGCAGGACTGTCAGTCAGCAGTTGTGAGTGGGGCGTTTATGTCCCAACACCATGTAAAAATGGATTTTGCATAATAGGTGCCCTTTAATGCAGGAAATCATGGAATTGTCAGGCGTAACTCACATTAGGCAGTGCTTAAAAGTCTATTTGGGCAGTTTATTAACTCCAAACACAGCAAAACAAAGCCAAAGCGCAGGGCAGGTAGCGTGGTCAAAGTCCAGCCACAAAGTCAAACACAATGTAATAATCCAATCAGCAGACAGGGCATAACAGCAATCCAAATATAGGCAGAGAAGCCAAACACTCAGTAATGTCAGTAAACTGGCAGTACTTTGCAACAGACAATACAAACAACATTATATGCCTACATGGAGGACTGAGAAGAAAGAGAGGCATAAGTTAATGGCCTGTACATTAGTTACATAATCCCCCATTCCTAAGTGTTCTATGTGCCTGTCCCCTTGGTTTGGGTGCAGGGAGATTCAGGTGTGCTCAGTGGAATTCCATGAACATTGAAAGGTCAGGAATGTACTGGGCAACTACCCATGATCTTTTGGATCATATCCTTCCAGTTCACCTTGTATTGCAACTGGCCTCTTTATTATCCATTATTTTTCTCACCAAATAGACCTAAGCTCTATCAATCTCCAAAAGTTGTGAAGGTTCAGTTTCTGTGACTGTGAGGCCAGATGCACAGTAGACAAGTTTTGAAGAGGTGGTCTACCGGCTTATTTCAAAGACTTGCTTGTGTTTATGGGGTGCACTGTAACATGTTCATGCTCTGTTTAAAAAAAAAAAAAAAAAAAAAAAAAAAAAAAAAAAACACCATTAATTTTTTCACATATTTTACCTTCATTCGACACTGCTTTTCCGTCTCTCTTAAAAAAGGTCTGTTGGCTTCTTGGTTCCTCCCTCAGAAATTCAGAATGGGCTCAGATTGGTTAGCTGGCCCAGTGTGTTATGATTCGCTAGTGCACCTTGTCTGGAAACGTCATGCCTTTTATTATAGGCCTTACAAAGAGAATTCTGTCCAAGACAATTTCTCCCTTTGCATTGAACTTTGAGCGTCATAACTTTGCAGATGTTGTTTATGATCAAACAGGCACATTATACACTTACTAAAGTTAAAAAGGTGCATTCATAATCAATGACCCCTTTAAAAAGAATATGTGAAAGGAAGTAGAGATGCGATTCTTGCTGGGTAGCTGCAACTACAGATCCTGAGTCGACAGCCAAACCCTCCCAATTGACCCTTTGCAAAAATCCGCCCTCCTTAGTCCTTAGTTACAAACAATGCGGCTCTCACACATCATGCTCTCATGCAATGAAAAATACATCGCGGAAAAAAAAAAAGGAAACTGACAACATGCCGACAGACAAGACAAAGCAGGTTACTTCTGGTATAAAGCTAGGTCTCAGCTTTACAATGTTGTCAGTTTTTAAGAAATTCAAACAATAAATACCGTTTTGTAGTATACATTTCACTGTATTGCCTTTTTAGATCAATCGATACGTGAACCGATCGTTGTTTCTTTTTACTTAAAGCATGAAATACACATGAATGAACATCATAACGCATTTTACTTCAACTGCGGAAAGACTCCTTTCCTTTGCGACTTTACGGATGTTATATGTGCATAGCTAGTAACAGCTACTAACGCTCCAAAGACAAAGGAAAACATGAAATCAGGTCATATGACTCTTTTAAGATTTAAGTATCTTAATTTTTGTCAACTTCCTGTGCATTTTAAAGATCATTTACAAGTAGAAATATATCTTTATGTTTAGAGGGAGTGTACTGTACTGTACTGTATGCTTGTACTGTAATAATAGAACAAAAATATATTTTCACAAATTCATGTCATAAATTGTTTAGAGGCTTTTCCTGACAATTTCTTAAATTTCTAATGCCAATATTGAGAAACATTTTGGGGTAAGTCACTTTCCTCTGGCCTTTATTAGAATTCAGGTTACTAAATATAAATGAATGTGCTGGCCAGAATACAGGAAGGGCAGAGTAAAATGAAAACTAATGGAAAAAAATCTGAATCAAGTATAACAAGTAGGAAAAAACAACAACAATAATAACAGGTGTCATTTCCATTTGAAACAGACAATATACCTGCATGAGCATGGCTACAGTCATTGGACCGACTCCACCAGGTACAGGTGTAATAAATGCAGCCTTCTCTTTGGCAGAGTCATAGTGAACGTCTCCAACAACTCTCTTTCCACTTGGCCTACTGCTGTCTGAAATAAAATGTAACAAAAATGTGACTGAATGACTAGTAATCCCAAGTTCACAGATTACTAGTGCACATTTCAGACAATCCTTTAATCCCTCTCTATGACTTATGGTTTATTACTGCCAAAAAATAAGGAAATCTTTACAAAAAAAAGTATGTGAACCCATTGGAATTAGTTAGCTTTCTGCATTAACTGGTCGTAAGATTATACTGTAATACTTCATGTCTTTATCTTTAACACATTCCATTAAACATTTGTTTAAAGGTTCCAAATATGAAGAACAAGCTGGAAAACCAAAGAATCTGCAGGACCTAGAGGATTTCTCTAAAAAAAAATAAATAAATAAATAAACAGCGATAGATGAACTGCTCAGTCATGAACAACTCCAAATCATCACAAAACAATAAAACAGTTGTGGATCATCCAGACAAGTAATGACAACACTGTGAATGTTTAATGAGATGTGTTCAATAAAGAAATGCCAAGGCAAGGTAAGTTTATTTGCATAGCACATTTCAGTAACACTTTAGAACAGGTAACACTTGCTCACTAATAACTACAACTTTTCCCTCAATAAATTCCCAATTTGCTGCTTATTAATAGTTAGTAAGGTAGTTGTTAAGTGTAGGTATTGGGTAGGATTAGGGATGTAGAATACGGTCTTGTAGAATAAGGCATTAATATGTGCTTAATTAGTACTAATAAATGGCTAATATTCTAGTAGTATGCATGCTAATAAGCAACTAGTTAAGAAACCGTAAAATAAAGTTTTACCCACGTTTCATACACAGTGGTAACTTAAAGTAAAATATAGCAATATTTAAAAAAAAAAAAAAAAAAAAAAAAAAAAAACACTTTATTTTAGGGACCAATTCTCACCATTAACTAACTGCTTATTAGCATGCATATTACTAGCATATTGGCTGTTTATTAGTACTTTGAATTAGTACTTATTACTACTGTGTTTTCCTGTACAGTGGGAGTCTGTTTAGACAAAAATGTTCCTTTTTGTAGTTGTATTCCAGTTCAGCCTTGGCACCAAGCCTTGTTGTTTAATCTCTGTGCTGATTTGATGGAATTAAAGATAAAATTAAGTTATCTTTTAAGTTAAATAAAATTAAGCTAAAATTAAAAATAAATAAGGGAAAGTGTGGAACAGTGAGCAAGAATTCAAAAGCAGTTAATTTTGAATGATTGTTTATTTATTTATTGTTTGTTTGTTTGTGTATCCTCCACGTCATTGTGTACACCATACCGAAAGCCTTGTATTCATTCTCCACATGCACTGTGCATTATCAACATTAATGTTTACATGATTAATTCATTATTAATTTTCAAGAAAATGAATAATATTCCTGAAAACTGACATCACTAATTAGATTGAGACCAATTGGAAATGCAGGAAACAACTAACCGAAAAATAACATCTTTGTAAATGATATTGAAAACATAGTATACTCCTACTGAAAAACTTCTGCATTTAAAGTGCATCTGTTACAGCCTACATACCTGCGATGGTGTTAATACCACAGTCAATGACAATGGCACCATCCTTCAGCCACTCTCCGCGAACCATCTCTGGTTTACCAATCCCTGTCACCAATATGTCTGCCTTTCCCACCTACAACAAAAACAAATACAGTACAGCCCACAACAATTTATTATTATTTTTTGTAGCATCCCCTATTACCCACTGAATAGCAAGCAATAGTAGCACCATCTTACCAAGTTTCATGTCTTCAAGCCTTACAGTTTAGATTTCGTAATTTTTTTGTACAAAATAAAAATAAGTTATGGTCACAAACAACAATTATCAGACAATCCACATTATTTTATGATTTTGATATTTAGTATTCAAAAATGTGGACAGTGTGTTTACATATTGAAATTTGACTATATAATCACTGGATTTGCCATTTTTTATTAGCTAATACAACTTTTCCCCTTCAAGGTTGCATATTTTGCAGAAAATTTGTGGAAACAATGCTTGAAAACTCTGTACCTCTGAGGCCAAGTCTGCAGTCTTAGAATGACAGGTCATTACAGTTGCATGATTCCAAAGGAGAAGATCATGCATTGGTGCACCAACAATCTTACTGCGCCCAATTACCACTGCCCTTTTTCCTGCCAGTGACACACCTAAAAACAAGACATTGAGGAAATGCAAATAAATAAAAAATAAAAAATATAATAATAATAATAATAATAATAATAATAATAATATTATATATATATATATATATATATATATATATATATAGAGAGAGAGAGAGAGAGAGAGAGTTTCTTTGGAATGTCTTCAGGACATGCCTAAATTTTGGTCAAACATCTGAACAGAAAGAAACAGTTCTTTCATAGGTTTGATAAATGTTACTTTGGCATCGATAAAGCTGTGCTGCATCTAGTGATCCATTATTCTGATTTAATGCAAATGCTGTGTGAAAATCATGTCCAGAGAACTTACAGTAACACTTTAGTTTAGGGACCAATTCTCACTTTTAACTAATTGCTTAGCAAATGTTTCATTAATTATTCAGCATACATACAGAGCTGGGTAGATTACTTGCAAATTGTAATCAGTTACTGATTACCAATTACATGACAAAAATTGTAGTTAGTAACAATCCATTACATTACACATTTTAGGTAATATATTCAGACTACTTTAAAATCACTTTTGACCTAACTTGTTGATCACATTGATTTAAATAGTATAATCTTGTACCATATTGACATAGAAACTATAAAGAGTAAGAAAATATATTACATTTGTTGTTAGTAACAACATGAAGCATTAAACATTAAACTGGTGTTTGTGAAGGAACCACAGTGGGTTTGTGTTTTTAATGAAAAGCTAATAAATAATTAAATCATAAAAATGTTAAATTAAAATAAATATTTTAAAATAAATCAAAATAAAATAACTAAAACTTTTTTTTTATTTGTTTACCTGCAAGTCGTGACAATTAACCAACGTCAGAGAATCAGTGAACATGCAAATATGACACTTTATTAAAATATATTTATTTTAAAATCTCAGGGCTACTTTAAGTAAATATATTAGGTGAAAGAGGATCAGATGAAAAAAAAAAAAAGTGTGAATTTGTAAATGTTAATGAGTTTGAAAGGCATAGAAATGCATGGTTAAATATTCTAGAGAGTGATAATTCAAAAAAAGAAAAAAAAAAATCATTGTGTTTATCAGTAGTTGATGCAATGTTAAACCTAAAATGATTTTTGTAAATCTGTGGTCAAATGCTGTATCGCCACCTGGCTAATAACTGGTCTTTCTGTAATTTGTAATCTTTTTTTGTCAATTTAAAAAAAGATGAAAAAGAGGAATTAGGGACAATCAATAAATTATGAATAATTTATTGCTACTGTGCAGATATGTAATCATGTAATCCATAAAAGGTAGCCGTAATCTGTTTGAGTATTTTAAAATGTAATTTAATATAATTACAAATACTTAATTTTTGCAATCAGATAATGTAATCCAGATTACATGTAATCAGTTACTACCCAGCTCTGCATACATAATACATTTGTTTTTTTTTGTTTGTTAGTTTTTTAATCAATTGACAGCCCTACTCCGTCTAAAGACTGAGGTGTTCGTCTCACCTGTTTGTTTGACAAGCTCCATACATCCATTAGGAGTACAAGGGATAAAACAGTCTCCAAGATCACCACGTGCCAGTTTTCCTGCATTTATACTTGTCAAACTGAAGCAAGCAAACAAACAAACTTTAAAACACTTTCTTTAATCATTTAAACAGGTTTCATTATTGTATGGTGCAGAAATCAGCTTGTTAAAAGTTAAATCAGAATAACCCAACTTAATGGTATGCTGTTTAAGAGTGAATTATTGTTTCTGTACCCATCTACATCTTTCTCTGGAGCCACAGTGTTGATAATCCTTTCTGTATTAATGGTGTGGATGGAGTCAAGGGGCAGCTGGACTATGAGCCCATGGACTTTGGAGTCCTCATTGACTTCCATTATACTGCGCATAACCTTCAGAATGTGCAACAGTTAATCATGAAGGGCAAAATCTGAAACAGCTGTTAATAATAAACAAAACATGGATTTACGGAACAGTTAATCACCCCTTCAGGTGAAACTGTCCTACCTCATTTTCAGTTGCAGTCCGTGGAAGCTTCACATGCACGGCATTGATCCCAATCTAAAAATCAAGACAGTAGTAATCAAAGTTTTTTTTTTGTTCCTTGAGGACAAATTGCACTTAAAAAAAAGTTTCCACTATCTGGTGGAAAAAAAGTTTCTAACAATCTGTTAGGGATTTTTGTGTCAATGTAAATTCTAACAAATGTCTGGGTAAATTTCATGTATGAATTAAGTATATAAATACAAACATTTGTTACAGATCAGGCTTTAGAAACAACATTGTTACATGTTGTGGCATTATGGCCTTGTCCATCTTTTACTACAATAGATTATGCCCTACTGAAACGATCAGGAACTTTGCTGAAAATAACCATTGCCATTGCCCAAATGTTAAAAATATATGCTATATGCTTTTCAAACTGTTAGCACAGGGTCATTTCTCATTCTAATTACCCTAATCTGCTTCTCAAACAACACTCTTTAATATTTAAAAGATTCAATATTATGAACTTTTTAAAATTTGGTGTGTATGTACAGTACTTATTCCTCACAAGTTATCACTGTAGGAACCTGGTGACTTTAAAACAAAAAATGTTCTCTGTGTAGTCAGGCTTTACCCAAGTCTCTCAAATTTGGTGGACATATTTCTCTAGAAGTTGCATACAGAGTAGCACACATTTAAGTGAAAGGGAAAAGAATGGTGGAGACAAAAGTTTGGAAATACACTCCTTAAACCGTTAAGGGAACCCTTAAAGTGCCCCTACTATGCCTTTTCAAATATGATCTTTCATGCAGTGTGTCATGTAGCTGTATGTGAACATAAACTATCTGCAAAGTTGTGAAGCCGACAGTGCACGATAAATAAAGTTATTGTCTATCAAAAAAAAGAGTCGGCTCACATTTGCCTGAACGAGTTGTCAGGAATTCGAATCTTTTTCTGTTATGGCCACACGTCACGAAGTAACACATTTGCATAATGTCCACCCACGTTCTACGTCGGGAACAACTTGCCCGCCATACATTTCCATGTGGTTTACCTCACATGGAAATTTACACGTACATTATACGCTGTATCCTACGCTGTGAGTAAAATTGTTTTATATTCACTTCCAAAAGATGATGAATCTACAAAGATTGTATTTTCTAGCGATTGTTCAAAAAATAAGTAGTTGTGTATGTTATGTTGTGTAACAACCCTGCACATGTCATGCTAACCGGCTAAATCACGCTTCTGTAGTTCTGTTGTTCAGCTGTGGACCCACTATAGTCTGACAATTTGTGATTGATTGCAGCTTGACTGTCTGTCTGTCTCATTAGCTGGAGTAATAATAAAGGATTGCGCACGAAGCGGCTTTCACACCGAATGCGGAAAGCGCTGTGCTATGAAACCCATTTGTTTCAATTTCTTCTGCCGCGCGAGGACGGCTTGTTTCGGCCTCGACCAAAGCGCCACAGACAAAGTCCAAATGAGTTGTTCAAATGAACTTTTGCCGCTGTGCTCTGAAGGGCTGCACTGAACCCAGCAGCCAGTGCAGCGCTTTCCGCGTTCGGTGTGAAAGCCGCCTTAATGCATTATACAAAGTTGAAGTTTACAACAGATGTGTGCCTGGTTCGCTTACATAAGCAAATTGCGAGCACTTTCCACGGTAGACCGTGCTAACTTGTCGATCAGCCACTTCAGCCGTTTCATCATCAGACTCTGGCTGGAATTGGTATGGTAAAATCGATGCCATCTTTTCTATGTTTTGACAAGTATCCAGGGCTGTCAGTCAGTTATGGCAATGGGCGTTTTGTTTTCCGACACGCTGTACGCGGTAGACCAATCATAAAGGACTGCGCCACCTGACCAATCACAGCAGTGAGGGCTCACGGAAAGGAGGGGTTTAGAGAGACTGATTCTTCGAACTGCTTCGCACGAGTCGTTTATGAACCATTTAGAAATGGGGTAAAATTAAATCTATTTTTAGAGAAAACTGAAGTGTTTTTTGACCTTGCATACATGTAAACCTGTTTTGGGAGTCTATTAAAACAATATTAGCAACCTTTAAAATGGCATAATAGGGGCACTTTAAATCAAATTGAAGTTGAAAATCTAAGTAAAAAAGTAAAAAAACTGAAATTGCAGGTTGATCGAACTTTATCACAGCAACTCATAATGTAAGTCAATGGCATGTATGGCCCTAACATGCCTGTATGCACTTGCAACAGCATCTGGGCATGTTAATGATGAGATGTCGGATGGGGTCCTGGGTGATCTCCTCCCAGACCAAGACCAGGGGCCTCATTTCTAAAACTTTCGTATGTACGCACAAAAGCTAGATTTTGTGTTCACACAAAACTTTTTAGATGTAGAAAACCATTCGTACTACAGAACCTGCGCAAAAATCCCTTTCTAAACCCCAGTCAGGCAAAGATTGCACGTACATGCATCTCCACTCCGTCTCCACTCCGAGCTTACAATGCCTTGTTTTACTATGTATAACCTCATCTGCATATCAATCCTATGCATATTTCCATCCACGTGACATGTTTAACACTGTCAAAGGTAGGAAAAAATGAGATACGGACTATAAATGCCATTTGTGCCATACACATTACATTGATAAAATCTTCCAGTATCCTTGTTATGTTTTAGAATAAATATTTCAAAATATCCTTAAAAACTAAATTGCATAAAATACTAATTATAACATTTATGCCATAATCCTGAAAAGGTAAACATACGTTTCAGGGAATTTATATATAGTTTGGCCTACTTATATTTTGCTGTGAAAATGCATGTGTCCGACACGACACATTACTGACAAAATATTTACAGAATGAAACATGTAAATCTTACCATTTCCTTTAAAATCTATCCTTCAAATACAATGGTTTTTTCAGATTTTTCAGAAAAAAAAAGAAGGTGTCTGCCTTCACACAATATTAAAGGAGAAGTCCACTTCCAGAACAACAATTTACAGATAATGTACTTACCCCCTTGTCATCCAAGATGTTCATGTCTTTCTTTCTTCAGTCATAAAGAAATTAAGTTTTTTGAGGAAATCATTTCAGGATTTTTTTCCATGTAATGGACTGCTACGGTGCCCCCAGTTTGAACTTCCAAAATGCAGTTTAAATGCAGCTTCAAATGATCCCAAATGTGGTTGTAAACGATCCCAGCCAAGGAATAAGTTATTTTCATTTTAAAAAAATACAATTGAAATACTTTTTAAATCTCAAACGATTGTCTTGTCTTAATCTGCCTGAACTCTGTGTATTCTGGCTCAAGAGAGTTAGGTTATGTCGAAAAACTTTTCTCCCTCAACTTCAAAAATAATTTCAAAATCATCCCACATCGCTGCAGAAGTTCCAACCCAGTCTTTGCAAAGTGAACATGCAAAGAAGATCAAACACCCTTAACAAAAAAGGTAAAACAGTGATATAGGACGATTCTGAAGTTTAGGGAGAAAATACGATTGAAGTTTTTTGACATACCCTAACTGTTATGAGCAAAAATACACAGAGTTAAGGGAGAGCAAGACAAGACGAGCGTTTGACATTAAAAAGTATATAAATTGTATTTTTTAAATGAAAATAACTGATCGTTTCACTAGATAAGACCCTTCTTCTGGGATTGTCCTCTGGGATCGTTTTCAACCCCATTTGGGATTGTTTGAAACCACATTTAAACTGCATTTTGGAAGTTCAAACTCTGGGCACCATATCAGTCTATTATATAGAGATAAATCCTGAAATGTTTTCCTCAAAAAACAAGTACATTATCTGTAAATTGTTGTTCTGGAAGTGGACTTCTCCTTTAACATCTCTGTGCAGCAGTAGTTGCACAGTATTATCATTGGAGGTATTCAAACAGGCCGATGGACCGTTTAACCTCCGAATCCATCAGCGTCTGTTGTAATACCGAAGTAAGTGAGCATCATTTATCCCTGTTCTAGCTAAAAATATTTTCTCATAACATAAAAATATTGCGCATCCACTACAAATGCGTTTCAATTCATATCATTTTTAACTTCTGCATAACGACTTAATGTAATCTCAGTGCCTATCTCCAGTAATGAGAGTGTCCTTTTTAACCTAAATTTTATAAAAAACAGTTTAAAATCAATCATTTCAGAGTTTAAAATGCTTCATTGTTTCACTCACTGCAGTAAAAGTGTTCGTACGCATGGGTCAAAGTTTGCGTGCAGGTGTCAAGTTTCTTTTTATAAATCCCATCTTTTGCATAGGAAGTGGCGTATGCCTCTTTCAGGGCATGTTTTGTGCATACCCAACATTATAAATGAGGCCCCAGAACATCACTGAGCTCCTGGACAATCTGTGGTTATACTTGGTGGCTTTGGATGCTCCAATGCATAAAATCTCAGAGGTTCTCAACTGGATTCAAGTCCAAACTATGCAATGCCTAGTGAATAGTATCAATGCCTTCAACATTGAGAAACTGCCTGCACACTTTGGCCATGAAGTTGGGAACTGTCATGGATCAGGAGGAACTCAGGGCCCACTAAACCAGTGTAAGATCTGAAAATGGTCTAACAGCTGTGAGGGTACCGTTGGCTAGCACATGGAGGTCTGTGTGACCCTCCAAGGAGATTCCTCCCCAGACCATCAGTGACCCAAAACCAAACCATTCATGCTGGATGATATTCAGTGCTGCTTAATATTCTCCACAGCATCTTTCAAGTTTGTCACATGCTCAGTGTAAAGCTTATCCTTGAAAAGAACTGGGCACCAATGGTAGACCTGCCAATTCTGGTGTTCTCTGGCAAATGGCAATTGAAATGCATGGTGCAAGGATGTGAGTAAAGGTTTCACTAGTAATATAACATAAGAGAGTAAAGTAATATAATATAAGAGAGACATGCAAAACGTGCAAAACAGGGGGTCCCCATGAGGCCAGGACTAGAATTGAGAACCAGTGCACAAGAGGATGTCAGGCCCTCATCCCACCCTCGTGGAGTTCAGAAACATTCACACTAGTAGCTTGGTGGAGGTCATTTTGAAAGGCTTTGGCAGTGCTCCTTCTGTTTCTCCTTGCACAAAGAACCAGATACCAATCTGGCTGTTGCACTCTTGCCCTTCTGCAGCAAGAACACAACAGCAAGAACAGTACAGTATGTTTACACAACCACTCTACAATGGTAAAAATCTTTCAAACTTTTTAAAGACCAGTGGGAAACCTGTCCGAAAAATGTGACTCTACTTAAAACAAAGACATCTAAACACTAAAGTAACTCAATCGCTGTGCTGAATGTGGTTTTACCTCAGCAGCTGCTTTTAGCTTCATGCTGATGTACAAGTTTGAGTCTTCTCTGTCTCCCACCTACAAAAAACAAAAACAAAAAAACACAAACATCAACATTCAAGCAATGTTTAAAACTTTCACACATTTTTATTTTTTAATGCTTTTAGTCATTTTCTCCTTTCCTTTTCTTCCAGTTTAAGCTTTTGCTTAAATAATGTGTTTCCCAACTACTACTAGGCTAATACTAATAATGATAACAAAAGTGTTTTCCACAAGGGGATTAGGGATGAGCAACTCTCAGCTTTTTATTCTAATTCTAATCCAACACATCTAAGCACTAAGCACCAACCACAGCACTACACATTTTGTATTTAACACTCCTGATTCCGGTCATCAGCTCACCGAACTGAAGTGAGTGTGGCAGATATAACACATATACAAAATGTGTAGTACTACGAGTTCCCAGGACAAAGAATGAAAACCACTGAAGCAATGTTACTTTCATATGCTATCGTAATTATGACTTTAGGTTACACTCATGTGCAACTTCAGACAGTGCTTCCCACACGTAGACTTTACCTGGGCGGGCCTGCTTGTTCTGAGTGTGTGACAACTGATTGCTTCCACTGACAACCCCAAATGCGCAGCAGAGATCCACAGAGGTGGATATTTCACAGACCAGGTAAAGCAACTTTCTCTCACTTAATTATTCTGACTTTGGTAGTAGCTTTGTAAAGAGCCTGAAGACATGAGTGAAATATATACATATACACCATGAGCACACTTTACTAAATGAGGCTGACACCAGCTCCTTATTTGCCAGCAGCATCATTTTTACTAATTTGTTCCCTCATTTGATTAAAATCAAAATGAGGGAACAAATTAATAAAACAAAAAACAAATTATTAACTGGCCACAATGTAGAATAACATGGGGGAAGAAGCCCCCCCAGGATAAGATGACCCCCCCATAATTTTCCTGTTGAGACAGACCAACATAAATTGGACTTAGACTTTCACAAAACATAGCTAACTTAGGGACATCATAACTAGCGTTTATCGGTTTGTGCATCAGTAATAATGGTCCATGGGAAAAAACAGTGTTCCATGTGAAGTTACAGTAAATGGACTAAACGAAGCCTCGAGGCCAAAAATTTGCCTCAATGATTTTGTATTCGAGTTACTTGAGTTACTCGAGGAATCGTTTCAGCCAAATAAAAGTAAAGCTGTACATTATAACTGTGAACTCAATGCGAACCAACAAATGTATTCCATAACAAAGACAGTATTAGTCACTCAGTATGTACATTTAATAATGTTAAAAGGTTTAATATTTATGAATTAGATCATAAACTTGCCCATTTAGTTGGGAGTGCAGTGCACTTCTGCACTTCTGTGATAACTGTCACATCGCAGTGTCGTGTTGCGTGTGGTGTGGACACCCAAATTGTTTGTCACTGGAATCTTGTCGTGTCTTGTGTAGTTAGGACACAGTGTTAGGTTAGTGGAATAATTCAGTGTCATTTTGCCGCAGTTGTGGGGCAAGATGGTGCCCATTTATAATTTTAACTAAATTAACTGTTTCCATTTGAGTTCCATACTACTATGCTGGGTGATACATAATAATCCTCTGCATGCTAAACTCATATGTAAATGTATTATAGTTTATCTTCCCACATCTTATACAAGCAGCAACTACACTATAGCAGTTAGAAAGACAAAGACTACTAACTTTAGCAAAGGTTAGCATACAAATTTTTTATGCGTTTACTCACCACATGAGTTTTTAAAGAAAATATGGCATGAGAAAGAGGAAGGGAGAATAGCACCACAGGTAACTTAGCCAACATTAGAGTTTAATGTTAATTGGCAATAAATAAATGCAAAGCCTTAATTAGCAGTTGACGCTGCTGCATTATCACAAAAGTTTATCATTTGCATGCATTTTAAGCCTTGCCAATTTAAACATTCAATCAATTTCGAAGCATTCAAGCACAAGAAGACACCAAAAAAAAAAAAATCAGTATTTTCGTGCTGTAGTCTGTGTGTACAGCGCGCTCACAGAAACCTGGCCAATTTGAACATTCAAGCGATTTTAAAGCATTCAAGCGCAAAAAGACATGACCAACAACTCCATTCAGTGTATTCTGTGCATGCACACTTAGAGCCGTGTCTCAGGCAGCTTAATAATAATTTATTGATAAACTTTTTTTTTTTTTTTTTCCCCTTCGGCTTAAGAGATGAAGATGGCAACACTGACTCATTTCGGCAATAGTGGATGTGTCTGTATGCATACATATGTATACGGATTACATAATCCGAGAATATTTGTTTTACATTTAAAATGGTTCATTTAAAAGTAGACATTTCGCTCTCTATATATATTTTTTTTCATGTCTGTAAGGCAAGAATAAACAAAAGTGATGCACTCAAGTTCTTTCGAAAGATGTATTTCAAAAGATGCATTACTCTTATCTGTATGACCAAAAATGGCGGAGTATTTTAAGAGCAAGTGACCGTACCGGTGCCTCCATCTGTCATGCAGTCACACTACTATTTCATCTTCCACACTCCACACAGACAATTGAATAGTGCACATTTTTCTAGGTTAACATTAGATTGAACGACTGTGTTGCTACTACTTACATATTTTACATATTTTAGATGATAAGCTATATTTGAGGTTGATGAATGATAGGAAAGCGTTTGGATGTCCTGTCCAATGTACTGTATTAGCACATAGACCAGTGGTGACCAGTTCCTGTGGATTTTTTTTTCTGCAACTAATAAACTTTTGGTCAACCAAGCCTATTCTAGTCAAACAAAAAAAAAATAAATAAATAAATAACTTAGACAGAAAGTTCTCTAATGGTTATTTTTGGGTAATGTGGGTAATAGGAGGATTAACCACCACAAGTATATTTTAAATCTGTGGGAGGCACTGTCCGAGTAGGCTAATATGTGCAATTATAAGAGAGTTTGAACAGAACATCAGACTGACTGGAAATATCATCTACATTAAAAGTTTACACATTTTAATTAAATCACAGACCAACAAATTGCAGAACTGCAGATTAAAAAAAAACAATTTTTCTGAGATTGAAAATTTTAAAAAAGCTAAATATCAAATACATTTACTCAAAAATAATAATAATAATAATAATTAAAAAAAAAGCAAAAAAAACTTTTCATGGCAATAAAAAGGTAAAATAAACTGTCCCGTTTGCATACAGCGAGTCATTTATTGCTCAAATACAAAATTACTCAAGTGCAAAATAGAACTATTACCATCATTTTCATCAGTACTTCAGAAATGATTAACTATCATTCATAGAGAGGTTACCACTAACCTGTAACACCACAAGGCCTGGTTTGAAATTGGGATGAGTCTTTCTCATGCCTTCCACATCTTCCTTCAGTCTCCCTCTTACCTGACTGGAGAAATTCAGTGATTCAAAATGAGTTGTGCATAAATGAGTTGTACTAAATGGTACAGTTGCTGATAGTCTATTGAAAATACACTGCTAAAGAAAGTGCTTAATTACAGTCATTCATAGTTAATACAGAGATACCTGTCCTATTAGGAAGCAAAAGTCTCAATCACTTTCACATGCTTTGGTGAAAATTAAAGTGATAAACAGTACACTGGAGAGGCAACAGCAAAACAACTCTCCAAAAAGAATGTTTTTGCAGGTGGTGGCCATAGACTATTGCTCTTGCTCTGACTGATTTGTATCTAGTTTTGTGTTTTGTTAGGGTCCTTCTCACTATTGCATCATGGGGCAGTACCTGCAACCCAATCACATTGCACAGCTAGTTCAGCTCCTCCAGGAATGCACACTTTTTTCTAAAGAGGTTTGGTGCATCTCAAAGCACAAGCTCAAGAGCATGGAGGAGATACTGGCAGACAGGCTGTTAAATGAGGAGAGCTGAAGCTGAATAGGCCAACCACTTTTCCTGGTTCTGAGTTGGTGCTTTGGGTGTCAAAAGACAAAGAACCGATTTGAAACTAGGCTCTGGCTCTGGACCATCACTCGAACTGTCTTGGTGGAAAAGGGTATGTGAGCTGGTGTGGATGTTTCTGACCAACCTCTGACCAAACAGATGTTGACCATGAGGGGTCCAATGTCCTATAGTGGGATATGTGCTCACAGTCTAGCACCATGCAGCTCGACTGCAATTTGCTAGAGAACACCAGAATTGGCACATCCACCGTTGGTGCCTCATTCTCTTGTCAGATGCACTGGGCCCTGGGTTCCTCCTGGTGGCAAATTCTGAATAACGAAGGCATTGATGCCACTGATTGGCTGTCATGTTTCCCAGACCTGAGTCCAAATGAAAACCTCTGAGATGTTATGTATTAAAGCATTTGAAGCCACCAAGTACCACCACAGACTGTCCAGGAGCGCACTGATGCCCTGTTCCAAGTCTGAGAGGAGATCCCCCTGGACACCATTCACCATTTCATCAAGAACATGTCGAGGACTGGAATAGACAACCGCTCACATACAGGCATGTGGGGACCATACACATTACTGACTAACAGTTACTTTGATGAAATTCATGCAAGGTGGATCTTCCTGCAATTTACTTTTTTTTAATTTGTTTACTGAGATCCAATGTGTGATTTAAGTGTTTCTTTACTTTTTTTGAGCAGTGAACTCTTCAGAAAACATTGTTTCCCTTTGGCATTGACATGTTTACATTTTTGCTTCATGTTTTTGCAACACATTTTTATATAAAATTGTATTTACTTTCTTAAAACATGTTATTGGTATGGTGGGCACAGGGACTCTGTGGGTAGTACGGGTGTGCAATATTAACAAAAAAAGGCCTTCATATTTTTGGGAATTTTGTCGATATGGCTTTTTTCCATTTTTCTTTGACAGGACAGTGGAGATGAGACCTCCTGTCTCCTGTGTTGGGGGGGGTGAAGTGTCGGTAAAGATCCACAGGTGGGACTCGAACTCGGGACACCCAAAGCACAACTGCACCATATGTTGACGCACTGCCCACAAGGCTATTGGCGCCAACAACAATTAGAGCTATTTTCTAACTCCAAACTACATATCACACACCCTAAGTGTGCAGCACTGTCACCTCACAACAAGAAAGGCCACAGCTCAGGCCTTTCTGTGCGGAGCTCTCCACATGTTGGCATGAGTACTTTGTTATGTCCCCCACAGCTCAAAAACTTAGTCTTAAACTTAGATCAAAACACTACAGCCTTGTTCAGACTGTCAGTCCAAATCTCAATATTTATCCAACTGGAATCTGATTTAAATAACTGTCCATACTGTGTATCACAGCTGTTCAGAACTGATTTGTGTGTTCCATGGTGCTGTTTTGTTTTACGAAATATCTGCATTGGTTTTAATGGCAACAACTTTAATGGCAACAACAAGCAGCAGCAATACAGTTTGCAATACAGATGTTGTCTTACAACATGACAACATGTCGCCGTCACACTGGTTTAATACGTCTTACAAGGCAGCGGCAGAAACATAGAAAGCTGGATTGTACTGATTTATTCTATGCTGCCATCTTAAAACTTAAAGAGGTATGAAGATAAGCAGTATATTGTCATTTTATGCTTGATCTGCACTTCATAACAACACAACCTTTTTTCCTGCAAAGACATCCAACATGTTTTCAACAAACAACATCTGACATGTTTACATTTTACAAATGCATTTCATGTAATTTTTTTTTTGCCATTCACACTTGCTAAATATGATTGGAAATGCACAAAATCAGATTTGGACATACAGTCTGAACAAGGCTTAAATTGCCTATAGATGTGAGTGAGAATATGACAGTGTGTCTATGTTTGTGCATCTCTCTAGACCTGCCTTGTTTCCCTGCCTTTAGCCAGAGATGCTGGCATAGGCACCATCATTTCTGAATTATGTCACTGTATTTCTCAGTAATCAACTTCTGTTCAATTTTAACCACCACCAAAAAAAAATGTAGTGCACCTTTCTAAAACGATGGCATCTACATTTTGCCATTTTTACATGAACAGCTGCTTTTTAGTTTGGGAAATAATAAAGGTACAAAAATAGCTATAACATAAATAAGATATATTTTGATACTGTATAAAAGTATTCATGAGCCCACTGCAAGTAACTAAACGGCTGATTTAACTATGTAATTCTTTAACAAGTAATAAGGGTCAGTTGGAGATCATGTGATGTTTGGTCTCCTTGAATGTATTAACCTATTACAAAAAAAGGCAGTATAAGACCTCTACACTTTTTTGCATCTGCACGTTACATAAGTCTTTTAAACTTTAACACCATCGATAAATGCGATCAATGAAAATCCCCAGTGGATGTTTCGAAGTTTAGAGTTCAATATGTGACCAAAAAATCCATAAAAACAATCACACATGCTGGCGGTATAAAAAACACGCCCTCTCTAAAATATTGTAGCCTTCAAATTGTCACTTTAAAGAAATTAGCGAGAACATTAAACTAATTAAAAATGAAAATAATTTCAAAGCTCTATCAACGTGACATAAATAAGAAACTTAGAAAAGAAAATAGCTTACGCTGAGATCGTTTTTCCGCAGATGATTTGGGCTGGCATCGTAAGATTTTAAATGCGCTACTAATTTTAAGTGAAATAAAGTTGTGTGTTCTGCAGTTTACGCTGTTAACAGAGAGCACGTGGTGAACTGTTCTTCCACTTCAGTCTTGAGCTCTGAGTCTGACGTTGCGCATTGAATCCGCCCCCGCGTTTGTGAATATCATCAAGTGCGTAAACTTACGTCAATGATGTGTTGCTGGCTGCACCAATCAACATACGTCTTTTTTTTTTTTCGTTTAGCAGGCACTTTCTTTTTTTCTTTTTTTATACGGCTTTATTAACAACAAATAGCATGTTCAGTGCCATATTTCACTGTATAACAAAACACGTTTCACATGCCTCAAAATAAAGGAACAAAGAACAAGAAAATAAAAACAAAAACAAGGAGAGAGGGTACAGTTATGGTCTGACAAGCATCAGTTTACAGACAAATATATCTTAGACATATATTTACATTTCCATATGATATTACAGTAAAATGTTAATACAAAAATATACTTTTAAATCATTTATTTTATGTGAAATATTAAAGGAGGAGCATATTAATCATCTTAACCGCTTTACTAGATTTTGACATTACATATATATATTTTTTAATCTCTTTTTCAATTAATATAAAAAGAGGTTTGCCTTTTGTAAACTTGCATTTATGAATGTGAAATTTACATAAAAATAAAATACAATTTATAATAAAAGAAATATCCTTTTTTAGCAGACTCTTTCATCCAAGGCAACTTTGAAATGAAAAATACAACAAATGATTATAATAAGATGGCAATAACACAAGAAATGCTTTTTCAGGAGCCAAATGATTACGGAAGAGATTAGTTTTCAGTTATTCATCAAGGAACAATAAATACAATTTTTACACACACATAGCAGCACGAATCTTTTCAAGTGGGGAGTCAGTGGATAGACACTGATGACCAAGTGATGACAATATCAGTTTTTGATTATGGTTGTGTAGAAATGCTTTGTTAACAACACTAAAAAGATAAGAAAGATAAGAGAGAGCACAACACAGAACACTCTGGATTGTCTAAGAGCAGTTAAATCAACACTAATAAAAAGCTTGGAGTTTGTACAGGTATTCTTCTTGGCATATTGGATATGTTTGAACAGACATATTGCATCAGATGTTTAAAATAATTGTTGGGAGTACAACTTGAATACTGGTTTGGGTGGATTATAAATCCACTAACTGTTAGAATGTAATAAATCCCCATAAATGCGGAAAAGTGTTTAAGCAAATTATCCTGGAAATTAAAAGAGATTTAGATATACTAGAGAAAAACATGTTTAAAGCAGATTTTATGAGTCTAAAATACATAAAACAGTAATTATCGACATATACTGTAAAATATTATGTTAAATAATAATAATAATATATATATATTTATATATATATAGGTGACAAGGTTTTGGCATATTGATGCCAGTAAGTTTTACAACTTACTGTATGTATTCACCTTACTTACCTATACTAATTTATTTGAACCAAAATCAGCTTTTACCTTAAAATGTACTGATAACCACAATGATAAAATAGGTGGAAAAATATGATGAGTCAGAGTTTATCATTCTCATTTATTCTCATGTCATATGAGTTTAATCTGCCACTTGTGCATAAGTGATAGACATGCAACTGACAGCAGTCTTGTAATACCAATCCACAATCTGAACTGTGTTGCAGCCTAAATTAAACCACACCATGTTAGTTCAGAACTGAACCCTCCATTCGACCTGAGCCTACTTTCTCACAAGGTTTTTTCCTCCACCGATATAGAGTTTGGGTTCCTTGCCAATGTTGCCTTTTGGTTTGCTTATCCTCTAGATGTGCTATAAAGCAGAAATTATTTTTGCTTGCACCATTGGAACATTATTGTCCTGAATAACACTGCATTGTATGAAGCGCCATATAAATAAAGGTGAAAAAAAAACTGTTTTGGATTATTGCATGTGTGTGCCATCTTTTCTGCAATTGGCTTGAACACATAACATGGCATCAGAAGTTAAGAAGTAACTGAGCAATGGATGGATTGAAACGTCCAGCAGGACATGATGAAATGTGGCAAAGAGAATTTATCTGAAACCTGGAGAATGTTTCGACAGAGGTTTGAATTGTATTCAGTTGCAACAGAATACACTATCAAGTCCTCAAAGATATAGCCATCTCTTTTTCTTAAAGTTGTTGGTTAAGTTTATTATACCATCACGTTATTTATTGGTATTATTTATTTGATATACTGATGGATATTTTTGTGAAATGGATTTGTGCATGTTGGGTGGTCACATTAACTAATTTTAATATATTTATTACCTTTGAGACACTGTACTAAATATATTAACCTGCTCATTGATGCCTCCATTTGTCCTAAGCTAACATATTGTGAACTGTCACCCACCTCAAGTACCTTATAGATGAATTGTACATATTTACTTTAACCTACTGCTCACCCTCTTGATATTTTAATAGGAATATGTTTGTACTAGGGATGCACGATATTGGATTTTTTCCAATATCTGATAAACCAATATTTTTTAACTAATTTTGGCAGATTGCCAATAGTCGATGCCCACACCGATATATTTACTTTTGTTTTAAGCAATAAACTTACTTGTTAGAGCTAAATAAATATAATTCAATTTCATTTTATAATGACAGTACATTGAAAGCTTTGAAAATAACTATAATAAATCACTGCTGTTTTTTTTTTCTCAGACACATTCAACATTAAGGACATTTGAGCCGCTGAAGATGCAGTGGATTACGTTTGTTTGTGAAGGGAATGCACCTTCCAATATACATAATTGCGTCTATGTTCGTGCAAATCATTCATGATCCAGCTTCACCTACAGTAGAGGGGTTAGTATAAGGGGTTTATTATGAATCTCTATAATCACCTTTCTTAATAGCTAGTTAGCAAGTTTAGCGGCTAAATGCGGCTAAATGCATGTAAAGTAAACAGGCTCGTCACTCCACAGAGAGAAGAGAGGGGCGGGGTGAGCAAAGCTCATTTGCATGTAAAGGAACAATCCATCAGAATGGGATGATTTTTGCTGAGCTCATTTTTGACAAGGTAAAAAAGGTGTTGTTTTACACTACCCTTGAGAATTTTTCTTTTTATTAAGACCCTAAATAATCATATCAATTTGTGGAAAATGGGAATCCGATGACCCCTTTAAATCAAAACAGACTTGTGATTTTATGACATAGATTACTACTTCATTTATTAAAGGAACACTCCACTTTTTTTGAAAATAGACTCATTGTCCAACTCCCCTAGAGTTAAACTGTCACGGTTCATGGGCTCACTGACTTATTCTCGCTCTGTGTGTGTGTGTGTTGGGAGTGTGGGTGTGGCGGCTAATTGTTAGTGTGATTGCGCCAGCTGTAGCTCGTTTGGCTCAGCTATTTAACACCTGTGTTTCCGTCCTGTGTTGTCAGATCGTTTGTTTCCGTTTGGGTGTCAAGGTGCATGTTCCAGTTTCTCCGCTCCCGGATTCTCTGCTTGGTTGCTGTTCTGGTTCGCTTCGCTTCTCCTGGATATTTCTCGGAAGTGTGGCTGCCCATTCGCGTCCCTGTGCTACCCGGTGTCCTGATCATCCTCTCGCTTCAAGTCTTGTTCTGTTTGTTGGTTCTTTCAATAAAGTGTTATATTTTTGCACTCGCTAACTGAATCCCGTCTGGTGAATATGACAGAAAGATCTGACCACACTATGGATTCCGCGAGTGCACCGGGTGTTCAGTAACTCATCTCCCTCAACAACGCACGTATGGATCAACAAGAGGAGCATCTGTTGAATACAGGGCGTGCCGTGCAGGCGCTGGTAGCACAGGTGTCCGAGCTCACCTCTCAGCTGCAACAACTAAGATCGCCCGCTGTGCCACCCCCGCCGCCAGTCTCTCTCCAGCCCACGAACGCTGAATATCTGCCGGAGCCACGTCTAACCACGCCCGAATCCTATGCTGGTGAGCCTAAACTTTGTAGAGCGTTTTTAACTAAATGCTCAGTGTTTTTTTCTTTGCAACCCAGAACTTTCGCTACAGAGTCGTCTAAGGTGGCGTTGGTGTTGACTTTATTGTCCGGACGCACGGTGCTTTGGGGGACGGAGGTATGGGAGAATCAACATCCTTGCTGTTCTTGTTCCAAGCACTCTCAGCAGAAATGAAGCTTTGTTCAGAGTTTCCTGAACGTTCAGTCACGGCTTCCACGAATACGGTCAGCCCCGCATTCGACCAAGAACCCATGCAGGTGGGTAGAGCTCTGCTTTCCCGGGAGGAGAAAGAGCGTCGGAGAGCGAAGGGACTTTGCCTTTATTGTGGTGCTGCCGGCCACTTTCTGGTGGACTGTCCGGTAAACGGACCAGCCCGACAGTAGGATTGGGGTTACTGTCGGGCGGATTATCACTAGAAAGATCCTCATCCACAACTCTCCTCCCAGTGAGACTGCAGTGGGCAGCCACCTCGCACAACTGCCTGGCCTTGGTGGATTCCGGAGCTGAAGGTAACTTCATGGACATTGATCTGGCTCTTCACCTTCACATCCCCATTGTTACCCTCACTCACAAGATTTCGGTCAACGCACTTAACGGACAAACACTTCCCGACATTACTCACACCACCGGCCAGATTACCCTCATCACATCCGGAAACTACTCAGAAAGGATTACCCTTCTGCTCACTTCTGCTATCAATGTCAAATGCTGAAACATTAATTCATGCGTTTATGACCTCACGGTTAGATTATTGTAATGCTTTATTGGGTGGTTGTTCTGCTCGCTTAATAAACAAACTCCAGCTGGTCCAAAATGCAGCAGCTAGAGTTCTTACTAGAACCAAAAAGTATGATCATATTAGCCCGGTTCTGTCTACACTGCACTGGCTCCCTATTAAACATCGTATAGATTTTAAAATCGTGCTAATTACTTATAAAGCCCTGAATGGTTTAGCTCCCCAGTACCTGAGTGAGCTCTTATCGCATTATAGTCCCTCACGTCCGCTGCGTTCTCAAAACTCTGGCAATTTGATAATACCGAGAATATCAAAATCAACCGCGGGCGGCAGATCTTTTTCTTATTTAGCGCCCAAACTCTGGAACAATCTACCCTACAATGTTTGGGACGCAGACACACTCTGTCAGTTTAAATCTAGATTAAAGACCCATCTCTTTAACCTTGCTTACACATAACAAATCCACATTCTTATAATTCAAATCCGTTAAAGGATTGTTAGGCTGCACTAATTAGGTCAACCGGAACCGGGAACACTTCTCATAACACCCGATGTACTCGGTGCATCGTCAGAAGAATGGCATCTACGCTAATATTAGTCTGTTTCTCTCTTATTCCGAGGTCACATTAACCACCAGATCCAGTCCGTATCCAGATCAGATGGTCACTGCAGTCCCCGGATCCAGTCCGAACCCAGCCCAGACGGTGGATCAGCACCTAGAGACGACCTCTACAGCCCTGAATGTCAGCGGAGTCCACATCAACTAGATGAGCCCCAGAGACGGATCCACATTAAAGACCACATCACCTAGACGGCTGTCGGCACAAGACCACGGGAACTTTGGCCAGAGGAGAACTGGCCCCCCGACTGAGCCTGGTTTCTCCCAAGGTTTTTTTCTCCATTTGTCACCGATGGAGTTTTGGTTCCTTGCCGCTGTCGCATCTGGCTTGCTTAGTTGGGGACACTTTCTCTTAACACAATATTGCATTTTATTTTATTGTTTTTGATTAACCACCTTTACCTATAATGTGAGTGTTTAATGTTGCCTTTGGCATTGTTGATGTACTGTTTCCTATTTAATACTGTACAGCCGCCTTGTCACAATTCTGTATTGTTAAAGGCGGTATATAAATAAAGGTGACTTGACTTGACTTGACTTGACTTCATCTCCACTGGCCCCTGTTGTCCTTGGACATCCTTGGCTGGTCCACCACAATCCCAGGGTGGACTGGGATCACAATTCTGTTTCTGCGTGGAGTGACTCCTGTTATGCTTCTTGTCTTGTGTCTGCTTGTTCGTCTGTGTCTTGTTCTTTGTTGCAGAATGAGCCGGTGAACCTGTCTTACGTGCCAAAGGAGTACCTGGACCTGAAGGAAGTGTTAAGTAAGTCCAGGGCTGCTTCTCTTCCTCGGCATCGTCCCTATGACTGTGCTATAGATCTAGTGCCAGGTACGTCTCCACCTAAGGGCAAGTTATACTCACTTTCAAATCCTGAGAGGGAGGCCATGGAGAAGTATATTTCTGATTCTCTAGCAACCGGGTTCATTCGTCCTTCCTCCTCTCCCGCCGGGGCAGTTTTTTTTTCGTGGGTAGGAAGGATGGGTCCCTGCGACCGTGTATTGACTACCGAGGGCTGAACAACATTACGGTAAAGAATACCTATTCTTTTGCTGTTGATGTCTTCAGCCTTCGAGCGGTTGCAGGGAGCCTCCATTTTCACCAAATTGGATTTACGCAATACTTATCATTTGGTCCGCATTAGGAAGGGGGATGAATGGAAAACTGTGTTTAATACCCCCAGGGGGCACTTTGAATATCAGGTCGCTAGGCTCGGTGGGCACTTTTTTTCGGTTGCTTTGATTTTTCCATTTCCTACCGTCCAGGCTCTAAGAACATCAAGCCTGACGCGTTATCCCGTATTTTTGATCATTCTGAACACCGGCCCTCTCCCGAGAGCATTATACCTGGGAGACTTGTGTTCTCTACACTCTCTTGGGAGATCGAGTCAAAGGTCCGCACGGCCTTAGAAGGGGTAACGCCCCCGCCCGGGTACCCACCGGGTCGACTATTCGTGCCGGAGGGATTACGGTCCGATGCTATCCGGTGGGGTCACTGTTCCAACGTAGCTTGCCATTCAGAAGTCAATCGTACTAGTTTTCTGGTTAAGCAATGGTTCTGGTGGCGTTCTATGGCTTGTGACATCCGGGATTTTGTTTTGGCCTGTTCGGCTTGTGCGCGTGGTAAGACTTCCAATCGACCCCCAGAGGGGCTACTTCAACCACTGTCAGTCCCTTCGAGACCCTGGTCCCACATCGCGCTCGATTTCGTTACTGCCCTATCCCAGGGCAATATGGTTGTTTTAACCGTAGTGGGCCAGTTCTCGAAGGCGGCTCATTTCATTCCCTTGCCCAAATTACCATCTGCCAAGGAAACAGCGGTTGCTGTAGTTGATCACGTCTTTCGTAGTCATGGCCTCCTGAATGACGTGGTTTCCGACAGGGAGCCCCAATTCATTTCCAAATTTTGGAGAGAGTTTTGTAGATTACTGGGGGCGAGCGTTAGTCTATCCTCTGGGTTCCATCCACAGAGCAACGGCCAAACCAGCGGGCCAATCAGGACCTCGAGAGGGTGTTGCGATTTTTGGCTACTCAGAATCCGTCCTCTTGGAGCCAGCAACTCCCATGGGTGGAGTACGCACACAACTCGTTACCAGTATCGGCTACGGGCCTTTCCCCTGTAGTTTAGGTTACCAGCCACCTATTTTTCCTAGTTTGAAATCCGAAGTCACGGTCCCCTCTGCTCACGCCTTCGTCACACCTGGAGAAAGCATTGAGAGACTCTCCTCCGGGTAGGAGCGAGCACTAAGGCTCAGTCTGATCGCCACCGGTCTAAGCCTCCCGTCTACGTCATGGGTCAAAAAGTGTGGCTTTCTTCCAAGGATATTCCGCTCCGCTCCATTTCCAACAAATTAGCGCCCAAATTCATTGGCCCATTCACTGTCACTAAGATCCTTAGCCCAGTGGCAGTCCTCAAACTTCCTCCAGCGTACAGGAGAATTCATGCCGTTTTCCATGTCTCCATATTAAAACCTGTTTTTCACTCACCCATTAATCCGCCAGCTCCGGTTCCCCCACCACCGCGTCTCATAGACAGGAAACCCACCTATTCGGTAAATCGTATTCTGGACTCCAGGCGGAGGGGACGCGGATTCCAGTACTTGGTGGACTGGGAAGGTTACGGTCCGGAGGAGAGAAGTTGGGTTCCAGCCAGGGACATTCTGGATCACTCCCTTTTTGATGATTACAACCAACGGGTAGGCTCGCCTGGGAGCGCCAGGAGGCACTCCTAGGAGGAGGGGTACTGTCACGGTTCATGGGCTCACTGACTCATTCTCGCTCTCTGTGTGTGTGTGTGTTGGGAGTGTGGGTGTGGCGGCTAATTGTTAGTGTGATTGCGCCAGCTGTAGCTCGTTTGGCTCAGCTATTTAACATCTGTGTTTCCGTCCTGTGTTGTCAGATCGTTTGTTTCCGTTTGGGTGTCATGGTGCATGTTCCAGTTTCTCTGCTCCCGGATTCTCTGCTTGGTTGCTATTCTGGTTCGCTTCGCTTCTTCTGGATATTTCTCGGAAGTGTGGCTGCCCATTTGCGTCCCTGTGCTACCCGGTGTCCTGATCATCCTCTCGCTTCAAGTCTAGTTCTGTTTGTTGGTTCTTTCAATAAAGTGTTATATTTTTGCACTCGCTAACTGAATGCTGTCTGGTGAATATGACATAAACAGTTGAGTTTTACCAATTTCTAATCCATTCAGCCGATCTCTGGGTCTCACGGTAGCACTTTTAGCATGGCTTAGCATAGATCATTGAATGCGATTAGACCGATAGCATCTTGCTCAAAAATGACCATATATAATGACAATATTTTTCCTATTTAAAACTGGACTCTTCTGTAGTTATATCTTGTACTAAGACTGATGGAAAATGAAAAGTTGCAATTTTCTACGCTGATATGGCTAGGACTATACTCTCATTCCAGCATAATAATACAGGAACTTTGCTGCCGTACCATGGGTGCAGCAGGCGCAATGATATCACGCAGCCCCTGAAAGTGACCGGCACTAAGTTTGTGTAAGATGCAGAGTTGCAGCCAGCAGAGTTGACGGCTGCTAATATCATTCCACCTGCTGCACTCATGTTACAGCAGCAAAGTTCCTTGCTTATTACGCTGAAATGAGATTATAGTTCCTAACCATATCGACCTGTTCATTTTTCATCCGTCTTTGTACACTATGTAACTACAGAAGAGTCAAGTTTTAAATAGGAAAAATATTGAAACTCTTTGGTCCTTTTTGAGTGAGATGCTAACAGTCTAATCGGATTCAATGATCTATGCTAAGCTATGCTAAAATCTCAATCGTGTGGCTGATTCTCTATCATGACAGATTTAGCTTTGGGGCGAGTGGAGGCTCCACCCTCAGATGGTCCAGCTGATTTGGAGTCGATTCGGCCAGGCACAAGTAGATCTCTTTGCCTCACCAGGACCTTGTGTTCCTATCATCGATTCCTCCCTGGTGCATTCCTCTGAGGAAGGACCTCCTTTCTCAGGGGAAAGGCACAATCTGGCACCCACGCCCAGATCTCTGGAACCTCCACCTATGGTCCCTTCCCAAGGGAAGGACCCACAGAGATGTGGCATCAAATCTGTGCTATCCTTTCTCCAAGAAGGCCTGGATAGGCTGCTTCAACACTCAAAGTCCATGTGGCGACTATCTAAAAAAAAAGCCAATCATGACTTGGTGGAAGGCTGATTGGTGGGGAAGCACGATTTGATTATCAGATTTCTTAGAGGCGCCCAGAGGTTGAACCCACCCAGTCCGAATCTCATCCCCTTTTGGGATCTTGCTGTGGTCCTCCAGGCCTTACAGCAAGATCCTTTTGACACTCCAGTCAGTCGACATTAATGCCCTCTCTACGAAGACGGCTCTCCTGACTGCGCTCACATCTGTCAAAAGAGTGGGAGACCTTCAAGCCTTCTCCGTCAACAGTTCATGCCTAGAATTAAGGCCGGCAGACTCTCACGTGGTCCTGAGACCCAGGCCTAGATATGTGCCCAAGGTACCCACCACCCCCTTCAGAGACCATGTGGTTACCTTGCAAGCTATCCCAGGAAGGTGACCCCAACCTAACCCTATTATGCCCAGTCCATGCCCCGCACATTTATCTGGAACGTACTTAGCCTTTCAGACGTTCCGAGCAGCTCTTTGTCTGTTTCAGAGGACAGCAGAAGGGGAAGGCTCCAAACAAAAGATCTCCCAATGGCTTGTGGATGCGATCCGTATGGCCTACCAGGCCAGAGGCTTAACCTGCCCACTGGGAGTGAGAGCCCACTCGACCAGGGGTGTAGCTGCCTCGGCAGCTCTTGCGAATGGGGCCTCTTTAACAGACATCTGCAGAGCTGCAGGTTGGGCTACACCTAACACATTTGCCAGGATTTACAACCTGCGCATGGAGACAGTATCGAGTCTTGAACACAAGCTCTTCGACTTAGAACACTGGTCAGGTGTAGAGCTTGCTGTAGCGCTTCCCCCCCATGGTGATTACGCTTCTACAAGTTCAGTAAGTTTCCTTATGTGAACCCTGAACAACCTTTCCATCACTTAGCACTTCTGGACGTAGCCAAGTTCGGCGGAGGAACTCACTATAAGAATCCAACGCAAGGTAAGTGGCCTTCGCAAACTCTTGCTTGGATTGGTGCTCCGCATGTAGTGGCTCCTCATGTGGCCCCATGTGTGTAATCTCCACCTATATTCTCTGTGATGCTGCGTTTCCCCTGAGACATTCCTGTCTCTAGGCTCTGAGTTTTTGGTAGTCTACCCTGGGGTGGAGCCCACCTCAGATCCCTTCACTAACATATATTCACTCTTACCCCCCCTCCTCTGGGCAGGTTGTGATCTCCGTAGTGTCTTTTCAATCAGAGGAAATAGACACTGTCCCAACGTTCTCAAGACGCTCAGCCTCTCTACTGAGGAAAGACCCGGCTGCAGGACGCTGCCTGCGACAGGTCAGTTCTTGAATGTTGGAAGGTCACGAAGAGGTGAGCTGCACTTATTTTAACATGTTGGCTTGGAGGGAACGTCTTGGTTACATATGGTAACCCTCGTTCCCTGATGGAGGGAACGGAGACATTGTGTTCTTCATGCCACAATTTCAGACTGCCTCTGAGTGGGTTGAGACGCTTTTTGACTCCTCAGAACAGAACGAGTGAGCAGATCCCGCACTGCCCTATTTATTCCTGGATGTCCGGGGCTTGGCGAGCTATGCAAAATTTGCACACACAGTTTCATTGTCCTTTTCTCAAAGTTTTCAGAGGTGTTTGGGCTCTCAGCTGTAACAGTCCGACCTCCATTGTTTCGATTTCCTGTAGCAGGGATGTAGGTTAGACAAGAATATCTCAGATCGAGCAATTGAGGTGTTGTGTTGCTGGATGTAATAATGAACATAGTGGTCGTCATTTACTCCCGACAACAAGTTGGCAATATTGTCTGAACTGGTTCATGAATCAGTTGGAATGATTTGTTCAGGTCCCTGCACTCACTAAATTGTCTGAAACATGTCACTTGTAACAGGAAATTTAAGAATACGGAGCACATAAAGAGCATTGGATGAAGTGGCCAGGAACCTACAGTACAGTCAACTGAAACCAAATCTGCAAATCTTATTGTTAGCCATTAATGAAGATCTTTATTAGCTGAATACCTGCATGTGCTATGAACAATTTCACTACAGATAACACATTTTACAACCAAACAGATTTTACCCAATAAAAGTAGATCCATCAGTGTGCATTTGATTTGTTGTTTATGTTTAGATATTCATTAACAGCCATGAGCAGGCCCGTTTCTCAAACAAAAGCAAGAGGACCCTCAGTTTAAGCTGTAATAATAATGAGGTTTGCAAAAGGTGTTTCCATCATGTGAAACAACTGTTTCAACACTCTGTTTTTAGGCACTCCGTTTCGTGACGTGCCTAACAACGCCCCTTAACTGTTATAAATTCACTGTAAACCACGGCTTTATGGGGTTTATTGCTTTATTTTACACAATGCAACATACAGGGATGAGAAGTCAACTAAATGCATCAGCAATGGTTGTTTTGCATGATGGAAACACCTTTTGCCTTGCATAACATAAACTGGTTTTATTCTTTATAATACTAAATTAAATTCATTTTGAGGTTAAATATGTTCTTTAATCTCAGTACTTTGTTTATGGGCAGTTTATGGAGTCCATCATGGCATCTTTCAGCTCTGTGAACTTACCACACTATTTCAACTCTGTCTCTGATTTGAAATGAAAACTTATTGAATTGGTAAAATGTTCTTGGAAAAAAACAAAAGAATATCAATGTGTCCAATAATTATGTAGTTGGCAGATGTTGTCCTGGGAGAAATGCTGGTTCATGTGGTCCATGAAGTGAGTGATCCTGCTTTTGTTAACTTGTCTGTAAAAATGTTTTTTTTTTTGTTTTCAAATTTCATGACACAGGTATAACAAAATGGAATGTAAAGTATGTGTCAGGCCAAAAAGAATTCTGAATGTAGCAACAAATGACCTGCTGATACGCCCAAGGGACATTCAAAAACTGCTGTACACAAGAATCACCATTCACATGAGCACCATGCATGCATACTGTTAATAAGGTCATTTAGGTGTTTGTGTAACAATTTTCATACTAATCTTCTAGGCTATATTGGAGGAGGACATGAAGAGAGATGCTTTTAATCAAAAAACATCAAGTTGCAGGAGGAATGTTTTTTATTCATTCTTGATCATATTTTCAGGTTAAATTTAAATAAATCATTGTGTACATTTTGTGAATAGTTCAGCATTTGCAATGTTGTAATGTAAATTGCATCACTCCTTAATCTACTTTCGGGATATATTTGGTATTTTCTTACACCATTGTCCTTTTTCTTATTGTACAGTAAAATATTATGATTTGACCACATATTGTTCTTGTGTCATTCAGGTAGGTTTTCGAAGATTGCTGAACGTTTATTCAATGGTTGTGTGTATGTGTTGAAAGTATAAATTAAAAAGAACAGCATTCTTTTCAGCACTTTTTTTTTTTTGTAAAAGTTTTGGGCCAGTATGTTCTTTTCTTTTTATTAAAAAAAAGGCTGATAAATTAATACAGTAAGTAATAGTAAAGACATATTGTTACAAAATATATCTATATTTTGAATAAATGTTGTTCTTTTTTAACTTTTTATTCATCAAAGAATCCTGAAAAAAGTAGCAGTTTCCAATATATTAAACAGCACAACTGCCACAACATTGATAATAAATCAGCATATTAGAATGATCTCATGTGACACTGAAGACTGGAGAAATGAAGCCCATATTTCATTTCAGAGATTCATTTCTGTAATCTCGATGTGCCATGCAAAGAAAAGAGATAAATTCAAACTATAGTCTCAGATACCCAGATCAACACCAGCCCTCCAAGACAGAGTTTGCCCATGCCTGGTCTGTGGTATCAAATATACTTTATAATCTGTCATAAAAGTGTAATTTTATTTACCCGATCCGTCATAAGCTGCTGAAATATCCACATCGCTAAGATCAAGCTCTTTTTTAGCTGCTTTCTCACTGCTGTCATTTTTGTTTCATTCACATATTTACATGAAAATGTCCCTCTGGATAGCATTTGGGTGCTTGTTAAAAGTATATTGCTGCAAATGTATTTTTCCAACTTTTTTTAACTTCTAAGCAAAGAGTGAAAAAGGATCAGATTTTTGCCATGAGTATTGGGGCCTTGAATCGCGTTCAGTCTCTATGTTAGGTGTGCATAAGCTGATAGCTGCAGTTCACTCTACGGACTGTTGCTAATAACAAAGGTTTCTGAATTCCACATATAGCCCCCTTTAAAGAGCTTATTTTTTTCAGGAAGTAAAAAAACAAGCAGAACTTGACACCGCCCAGCTCTTAAATGCATCATGTTGCCTTTTTGAGAATCAGCAAGTGTTTGTTGCACCTTTGGTCTTGATTCTGCCAATAAGTTTAATTTGTTTGTCTTGTTTGTGGCTACAAGTCCATGCTTAGTGCGCATATATTTTTATTGTAAAATGACACACAATAAAAAATACTTTGCACTTGTAAATTCTTTTAACAGCTTTATTTTTCCTCCTCCTTAGTTTGTACTTTGTCCTTCATTTCTGTGCTATATTGAATGTTCACACTGAAACATTTCACCTCATTCTTGAATTCTGGAGAAAAGAACCTCAGAATTGCAAACACCACAATCCGACACCAAGTAGTCATGTGGATGCCACAATTTACACTGAGCATTCAGTTTACTTATATTGAATGTTAGGTGGAAGACAAGTACACTGACACACTAATGTTAAGTTAAAAATAAATACTTTCAAAAACAACAACAACAGTAGCCAAAAAAAAAAAAAAAAAAAAAAAAAAAAAAAAAAATACAATCCCACAGGGATATATCATAACTGTATCATTCTACACAAAATTGTACATTTTTAAAAATGTTTTCATCTAATTTTTATCCGAGAATTTCAGAAATACAAAATGGTTTTTTAACACAACCATAATGGTACATCAAAATGTTAAATATTGTACAAAAGTTTTATTCTTCTTTTAAAGCACTAATCAAAATCCATTAACAAACAAGGTGTTGGAACTACTATAAATGCAGAAGTGTAACTGGATGTACCTGTCAGCAGCATGTGACACAGTATGTGGTCCTGAGAACAAGGCCTATATATATATATATATATATATATATATATATATATATATATATATATATATATATATATATATATATATATATATATAACCATCTAACATCAACTGTGCAGCCCCTTTTTCAGGATAACCATAGGCTGCATATCTTGAAGTTGCCTTAGCAGATGTTCAGAGCAAGTGGATAGGTTTTCATACATAACAATTTTAACGTTCTTGACAGTCTCAATCTTTAGTGGATTTCTGAAATTAACAATGCACTGAACTTGATCCCTTTCTTGGATGATTGGTTGAAGTGTCCGCTGTCGTTTTGATGGATTGGAAAGGGAGTCTTCTTTGAACTTCAGGACGGATGTTTCAAACTCTGAAGGCTTATAAAGTTTTAGTGCAACTTCATTATCTACATGGTTCCCTTTAGAGTTAGATGAGTTCAGTATGGATCCTGAGACTTTGAGCATACATTTAACATGCTCAGCAGAGCAGTTCCGAAGACTTTGTTTTCTCTCGACGCTTATTTTGTTCCTACATTCTGACTTCCGTGGACGACCCCTTTTCCGTTTGATTACCGGCGTGGCTGTGGAAGCGAAACCTTCATTAGCTACAACTTCTGTTGCAGGCTCTGGGTCTACATTTTGAGAAGTGACCTTGGAATTCTCAGTTTGATCTCCATCAAAGACTGCTTTCTCAACTTCAACATTTTTTGAGGTACTACCTGCTTCGGGCATCTCGTTGCTTTCCTTGCAAGATATGAAGTGGCTTCTCTGATCCTCAACATCCTGTTCCGTTTTTTGTTCAGCACTCATTACTGAATCACAACTCTCAACCATGCATGGGTACTGTAAAGGAAGTCTTTCATTGCACATGGCAGATGCTTCATCAGTGGATTTAAGAGCAGGCTTTTCTATTGCCATGCAATGGTTTTGGCCCTTGTCCTCTTTCTTTTTTGAATTCTTCTTCTTCATTTTAATACTGTTATTTTCAATATTCTCTTTTCCATTGTTAGAACCTGTACTTAACTTTTTTGCCTGAACATCATCCCCAATCCCATTTTCTTGTTTCTCTTTCATAGTTTCAAAAGTAGCATCATGTTTCTTCATAAGATGTCGAAGAAGGTTCGACTTGGTTGTATATACCCTGTCACAACCTTCGAATTGACATCTGAATGTGAGGTCCACACTCTCAAAGTCCCCATCTGCCGAAACCTTTATTGCTTTGTGATCATTTTTGATATGATCAATGTACTTCAAATGACACGTGAAGTGAGCGGAACATTTTGACTGGTCACACTGAAACGTGCCTACCTCAACACCGGATAACAATGCACTTGCTTTTTCCAATGTGCATCTGTGGAGTAAGAGATAGTGTTTCAACAAACTTGTAACTTTCGACACTACTTTTGAGCATTGTTTGACCTGGCATCTGTATTCCTGCACTTGGACAACTCCATCAGTTTCTTTAGCACTGTTTTTTTCATCACATTCTGACTGATGCATAGCCCTATAATGGAGGATAAGATTTTGTTGGATTGAAAAGGCAGCCACACATCCTTCATGCACGCATCGGTATGGCCGGTACATTGTTTGTGCATCACTTGAATCACCAAAATCAACACTGTCTACTGGCAATTTAGCTTTTTCCTGAAGATCAACCATCACATTTGAATGCGTCTCAATTTGGCTGTGAGATTGTGGAGTTGCATATTCTGTTCTTTTGTCTGGAGCATTAATTGTGTCAATGACACACGGACTTCCACCACTCAGCTCTTGCATTGCAAATATCCCTGGCTCTTTTAATTCAGTAACACGATTCGCTTCAGTCAGAGAGGGGCCTTCTTGTTTTACATTTTTAGCTGAAAGCCCATCAAGATTTGTTGCACTTTTCTGTGATGCTTCCACAGTCCTGCAGGTGTCAGTGCTGGCAACTGTAATGGACTTTTGTGTGGAGCATTTATTTTTTCTTTTGGCAACGATGCTGGCTTTTCCTTTAACATTTGAATCAACAGATGTAACAGTCAAATTTGCACTGATTTGGGATTGAGACTGCTCTGATAGGGAGTCATTTCCTTGGCCGACGATGAGACTGGTGTGCACATTGTCAGACACATTTTCTGTAGTTTTTTTAATCTTTCTATAACCAAGACCGATTTTCAAGCAAGACATTTCTTCTTTTGAAAAATGGTGGACATTTTTGTAGTGAATTTTAAGGCCTGTGGTTCTGGTAAATGTCTTGGAACATAGATGACAGCTGTAAGGTGCTAATTTGTCTGGGTTTTTCTTCATTTCATTTATCCTGTCCTCACTGTAATCATGTACACGACTAAGGTGTTTAAATAAAGCTTCTTTTGTCATTGCTCCATAAACACAGCCTTCTTTACATCTGAAGGGCTTTAAAATGCATTTCTCTTCGTTTTGTACAACACTTTTCACTGTATGACACTGATCATTTCTGGTGACAGCCTCAGAGCTTAGATCATGCAGGTTAGTGCTCTCAGATACACATTTGTCTTGACTGAGTATATCAACTAAATCAAGACGCTGTAGTGCCCTTTCAATTTCTATGATTTTGCCATCTTCACCAGTATTTGCAGGGATGAGTTCAGCTTCAGGTTTGAGTTCTGTGCCTGTGTTTGCTACAGGTGAATGGAAGAAACTGTAATTTGTAGTCATTTCAGAGGGGTCTTGTGTGGACATGTTGGTGTTCTGGACACTGTCTGTGCTTTGCATGCTTGTTACAGTGTTCCCATTAAAGGTATTTGATTCTGATGGTGCATAGATGCAGGGTTTGTGATTGTGCTCATGTATGTCATTCACAGGAAGAGGCATTTGTACCGTTGAAATATCAGGATCATTCAGAAAATCAAGAAATGATACTGGTAAGTCAGCAGTAAGATCAATTTCATCTACAGGTTTGCACTGGGAACGTTTTGATAAATGACCTCCAAGTGACTTTGTGCTCGAAAACTCTCTATAGCACCTGCAGCAAATGACTTTACCATCCTGTATTATGGCAGGCCATTTTGTTCTCTTAGATGATTTAATTTTTTTGGATTTCCCAGCTTCTCCAGAGCCTGAAACGTTCTGGTCATCTGAAGGGATTTCGTCTTGTAATTCATGATTACAAAAATCTTCTGGACTTTTCTCATCAGTCAGGGGGGCAGCACCAAAGAAATCTTCTGACGATTCCTTAAAATGAGGGGTTAAAAGATTCGGCATACATTTGATGTCTGACGAGAATAATGCATCAGTACTATCAGTGCTGATTTCTTTGTTTGAATTTGCCAACGACTGCACTGAGATAGGACTTGCCTCTGAAGGCAAAGTTGAAAAATATAGGCTGGAATTCTGTCCAGACAAAGATCCTGTTTGCAGCAAACCAGCGCTGATGGAAATATCACTGAGATGGTTTTGTCCGATTTGACTGAATCCAGGATTAACACCTGACTCAACCTGTGACAAGTCACAAGTCTGATCGTTGTTAAGTGCATGTAGTACTCTAAGAGAGCTTGACACGTATTTTGAGGCTTCGTTCATCACACTGGAGGGTGCGTGGGCATTCACAGAAAGGGGGATGATGTCATCATAAGATGAGGGAGATGCGTAATCCAAGACTGTGTCAGAATGGTATGGTGGGTTTGTATGTTGGTTGTCAGATAAAATCGTAGCGCGGTAGGGATCGTGTACAGAAAAACCTGAATCCAAATTTTCCAGTGAAGGTGTTTCCCATGTCTGAGTTATTGGCAACTGCATCAGACTTGCCTGGTTTGGTGACGTTGTACTTGGAGTGTTTTCAAGCTGAGAGCAAAACTTGGCACTTGCAGACTGCATACTATCGTGATTGGAAAAAGCAGAAGAAGGACTTTGAATCACTGTCTCCAGAAATGCGCTATGTTCAGCTGGTCTGGAACGGCTCGTCCATTTTGGTATCTGAGAGCTAGTGGTTGTGTGCTCAGATGAAGATTTTTTTGCAGCAATTTCAGCAATCCGTTTGTACTTCTTTGACAGCTTCCACTCCTCAAAGGCCTCAGAATGAACATTTTTGACATGTCTCGATAAACTTTTTGAGGTGCTGTATTTCCGTGTGCAGGTTTCGAATGGACACACATGAGTCAGACCTTCTTCTCTGTTGGCTTTTTTCACAGAGGGAGGTGACTTCAATGTTGAAGGCTCAAGCTGACTCCGTGGGAAAGAAAACAATTTCTTATCCTTCAAGAGTGTTTGAGTTTCACTGTCAGCATTCTTGAGAGCATTTAAATACATTGGATCATTGCACTTGATGAGAATAGGCTGCAGTTTTACATAGCAAGATTCAAGACGCGACTGCTTTGTCCTCTCAAGACAATGAGATGACTTAGATGCATCAGGCTGAATAGCATTAGTTTGGGAATCATTTTTGCCCACTATCATCTGAGCTGTGCCTGATACAAGATGCTTAGGCTGTTCAGTGGAATCTTGAGTGGTGTCTACTATGTTTTCAACTGTGCATTTCATTTCTACTGTGGTAGACTCTTGAGAAACCTCTTTAATTTGGCTTGGAGGCAACTCTAAGGCAGGACAAGTTAAAGCTGGTAATTCCACTTGAGAAGGCGAGCCCAAATCAACAGCAGAGCGGTTCTGCTTTCTGTGTCCTTTCTGATGCAAATCTAGCTCAGACAGGGTGTAGAACACCTTGTCACAGTTATGACTTTTGCAGGAGAACGACGTGTAGTGCTGCGATTCATGATCATACAGCAAGTATGTTTCATTGAATACTCTCTCACAGTTTGGATATGCACACTGTGCCTTAAAATCAGCATGCACTTTTCTGTGTATGAGAAGCTCAGCGTGAGAAGAAAAGCTGAAGTTACATCCAAGCTGAATGCAAAAATATGGCTTCTCGCCACAGTGCATCTGTAAGTGATCATTAAGATGGGTCACATTAACAAACTGACGGTGACAATATTGGCACAAAGCTTTCTGGCTCTGTATTTCAAGGAAATGTGTTGCTTCCTGTTCATTTTTGTGGGCCTTAACATGTGCGACCAAATTCCTGAAGTATTTAAAAACCTTCTGACAGCTTGTAACAGGGCAGGAACAAAGTTTAGTGTTGTTAACATCACGAATAGGGTTGCCCTGTTTTTGGGATGATGATTTAGTTTTACTTTTCACATCTGTGACGGGACTACCGTTTGAAGCATTTAAGTTATTGCAAATTGTCCCTTGGCTAACTTCTGCAGCTGTTTTGCTGTAGTGCTCTTCTTTGCTCAAAGTACTGCTAGCTGGTGTCAACTTGGTGTCAGAACTGGGACGTTTCTTGCTCACACCCATAGCAGCAAGACGTTCCTTACATGACTGCTTTACATGTGATGCCACATGAGGCTCTAGAATTGCCCTATTTTCAAAAGTCTCCGCACATATTGGGCAGCGGAAAATCCCATCTTGGACATGCTTCAATGCATGCTTCACAATCCTGTGTCCAAGGAACTCTTTATCACACAAAACACAATACTGCATATAAGCTTGCCAGTTGCGGAATCGAGCAGAAACAAATCCCCTCTCTCTCATCTTCTTCATTTCCCTTTTCTTCTTTCTTTCTGCTTCAACTTCACTGAGTTCGTAATTAGGACTATGGGTGAAATGCAGATGTCTAAAATATTTCTCATCAGGGTCATGGATTTCATTGTCTTCACTGTCGGTAAATTTGTCAGTAGACAATATAGCTGCTGCCTCCTGACCCATCAAAGCAAGGCATTGACGTTTTAGAGTTTTCCAGTCCCAGAACTCCGGATCGAAAGGCCACTTAGTCTTTAAGGCCAACAACAGGTCACAGCGTAGTGAGTTTAGAATCGGAGGATCATCCTGCTCAAGCTTTTGGTCAGGCTCATTAAAGAGAGTCTCAACAGCATAATAAGAGTCCAAAGATGGCTTTATCAGGAACTCAGTGAGTTGACAAGCCTGTTTTACTTCCAAGTCTAAAGGCAGCAAACAAGAGATTGTTTTGCAGATGGAGATATTACAGCCCTCGTTATCATTAACTCCCATTTTTAGTGCTTGAATGCACATTTCGATGCACACTGAAAGTCCTCCTTCCTCAACCTAAGGAAACAAAAATGTCACTGTCAACTGAGTGCCAATGCCTTGGTTTCCAAAACACACTGACATAAAAACAAAAACTTTTCTAACCTCAGCCTGAATGACTTTGATGAGGAGCAGAATATGGTACACACTCCCAGAGAGGCGCGCTAACAGTCTGCATTGCTCCAAAAAGGCCTGTTTTGATTCGAGCCGTATTAGTAGTTTACTCCAAAACAGTGTCAGCTCCCTGTAAGATGCACAATATAAAATGATAATCACAATTATTGTTTTCAAAATTGTTCAGTTATCTTTATGCAAAAACTTCATTCATTGTTTCATCACCACTTGTACAGTGTGTGGATAATTATTAAGCAAGTAAATTTTCTGATCATACACATTTTTCCAAGCACATTTTATCAAATGTACCCAATTCAAAACCACGCTGATTCTGATTTCTAGTAGGATTGTATATAGTAATTTACAGGTGATATGTAATCCAAATAATAAACCAAATAATAGGTTGAGAAGACAAGACATTCTTTCTAAAATTAAGAATTAAGAAGGAAAGAATTAAGAATTAAGAAAGAATTAGGTGTAACACCACTGATAACTCTCTTAAATCTCTTAAACTCTTAAATCAGTGCCACTATTTTCCAGAACTTCAACCTACCTTACTTGCTTTCAGTAGAGATGGATTCACAAATACATTAAATAGGATGACATCACTAAATAGAAGATTAAATAGAAGACATCACTAACAAGTTAAAAATATAGTGAAAGAATGTAACATAGGTGCATGTGTCCAGCTCCTTTTTAAAGTTATTTTACTAATGTTTTTCCACAGGTGAAATAGTATATTAAGTGATTACATAAAAATGATACATGCAAGTTGCACTGCTTCATTCTACTAACATTCAGTTTTACGAATACTCAGATTTGTGAATTAATACTAGTTCATCAAAATAAAGAAACTAAAGTGCATCACTACATATATATATATATATATATATATATATATATACCTATACCTATAAATGATTATATACAATCTTAACAGAAATGAATTAGATTGATGTCATTTGAAATTTGTATGAGCTTAGAAGAAATACATGATCAGAATACTGACTTGCCAAATAAATATGCATGCATTGCACATACAAAATAAACAAATAAATAAATAACAACATTTAAGAAAAATTAATTGACCCTTCGCAAACAGCTTGGTTGATCTGACCAATCATAATGCTAAACCCGCTATTCTGTCCAACAAACAAATCAGACAGGAGAGTAGATTAACTTCGATGAACTTAAACTTGAAACATTTTGTGTACTGACATCTTTTTGCCTTTGAACGTGAAAATACGTTCTGATGTTCATTCATGTAAGACGACCGTTCATTCAAGAAAAGACGACCGGTATCGATTGATCTAATAAGGCAATAAAGTGATCTGTCACGACCCATTAAAAGCCAGAAAACAGTATTTATTGTTTGAACTTCTTAAACAATAACAACATTTTAAAGCTGAACCCTTGTTTCATACCTGAAGCAACCTGCTCTGTCTTGTCTGTTGGTGTGTTGTCAGTTTCCTCTTTGTTCCGCAATGTATTTTTCACTGTGTTAGAATATGTGAGACTGGCATTGTTTTGTCAGACATAGCAACAGTAACTAAAGAGGGCGAGTTTTTGCGAAGGGTCAGTTGTAGCTGGCAGAATCACAGTTATTTTTACATTAGTGCAGCACTGATGTACAGTGACTGAAAATTCCAAGTGAGAACAAGGGGCTTACCAGGCACAATAAGCATCACCACTGAAAAGCTGGCGCTTGAAAAATGCTGTACAAAGACTGAGAGCTCCCTTTTCATCTTCCTCAGACTCTAAATTACAAATCATGTCCAGAGCCTCTTTGCAGTCTACCTCCTTTATCTATCAAACAGAATGAAAAGAATTTGGTTATAATTTGTGTGTATCTATATATACACACACACACACACACACACACACAGACACACAGACACACCGATGAGCCAAAACATTTTGAACACCATTCTAATATGCTTTTGGCCCTCTTTGTGCTGGCGAAAAAACACTGACCCACCAAAGACCCTGAAGATGTCCTGTGGTAACAAGCCATTATCAGTAGATCCTTTCTGTCCTTAAGCTGCCAGGTTGATTCGGCATGAATTGGACTGGATGTTCCAGCAGATCCCACAGATGCTCGATCAGATTATCATTTGAGGTTTTTGGAGATCAGGACAATACTTGAACTCTTCTTTGTTTCTTTAAACCATTCCGGAGCAATGTGTGCAGTGTAGCAATGTCCTGCTTAAAGAGGCCACTGCTATCAGGGAACACCATTGTTTCATTGCTCATGTGCCCATTTTAGGGGCTTTCGGCTGTGGAGCAGGATCATTATGGGCACTCTGACCAGTCTGCACCTTCACAGCCTATCATAGTTTGTACCTTCTTGGACCACTCTTGGTAGGCAGGTTCTCACAAATGCTGACCAGGAGCACACCGCAAGCCTTGCTGTTTTAGAGATGCTCTAACACAGTTGTCTGGACACAACAATCTAGCCTTAGTCAAAGTCAGTCAGATCTTTATTTCTGCCCATTTCTCCTGCACCAACACACTGGCTACATTAACTGATCATTTACCGTATAAATTGCCCAGACCTTCACGTGTGACCTTGTTAGGAGATGATTAATAATATTCACATCACATATTTACAATATTCACACGAGTGGTCATAATGTTTTGTCTCACCAGTGTGTCCGTGTGTGTTATTTTGCTTGTAAATATCTCCTTGTACCTCTTTATAAAGAAAAAAAAAAATTGTAAAGAAAACAATTGTCAAGCCCTGATTTACTTACTCTCATGTCATTTTAAACCCATAAGAAATTTGTTCATCTTTGGAATACAAATTAAAATTGTATTAATATTTTAATATACTTAATTCTCACATCATTATTGTCCATCCAACTTTCATGCATCAAAAAGTACAAAAAGACATTGTAAGAATTCATTCATATGAATTGAGTCTTCTGAAGAGACATGATCGCTTTATATGATGAAATAATTTAATGTTTTCGGCTTTTATTTATATATAAACACTGAACAATGCACATGGACAGAGCTTATCAAATATGTTACACAGAGAAGCCCAATGAGCTTTCGCACATCAAGCAAATACAATTGGGCTTCCATGTTTACCATGTTTGATGAGCTTCATGTATGTGCGTTAATCAAGGATGAGAGAATATTAAAAATCTTCATTTGTGTTCCAAAGATGAACAACATGAATAAATGATGACAGAATTTTCAGAATGAAAGCAGCTCAGTCATACTTGTGTAACGTGAGAACATTATTGGCTTTTGTGTCAAGCAAATTTGAGCTTGTGATTATCATATATGATATACAGTAGGAGCACTGATCAGTGTTTATATGAGAATTAGCAAAATTTCAAAAAAATTCAAACCACGCAAAAAATGTGAAAGAGCAAAAATACATTCCAAATACACTTAAACTTAAGCATTAATGCAAAGTAGACAGACCTTTTTTTAAGGAACCTTACCTCTTGCATAAGTTCTTCTTGTGGTTTTATTTCACACAGACATACGAGGTAGATTTGTCTGAAGTTCTTTTTTCCTCCAAATTCAGGAAACTCTGCGCATGTCTTTGCTAGTCTTGCAGCTTTGTCCATATGCTTCTGTTTAATGAGGTGCTTTATACGCATATGAAGTAGTTCAGGTCCTTCTCGAGATAAAAACTCATGAACTATAGAAGACGCACATTCAATCAAGTTAACAACAGTAGCAATACAATTATAAATTAATGCTATTATTACCACAATATGGAACAAATGAGAATAAACCAAAACAGAACATTCAAATAAGAAAGTTATAGATAGTAGAATGCATTTTACCTTTCTCTACATTAGGGGTGTCACTTGAGAGAAGGCTACATAGCGTGGCATTGGACCACACACCACTGTCCTCTGCTAGTGTCAACAGGGTGTGAAGCTGTGAGTTTCCATGTGCCTGAAGAATGCTATGAGCCATCTGTACCAAGAGAAATCAAGAACACACTCATAATGCACACATTGTGGTGGTAATGGGTCATTCCAAGGTCCAAGGCAATTCCACAAAGAATTATAGTTTTATTGTGATTTAAAAATTACAATAAATTAAAAAAAATAGTTGTCATATACTATATATTGATGAGCCATTACATTATGATCACCCCAGTAATGAGCAGCAGCAGGTGCAGTTCACAGAGCAGTATATACATCCAAGGACCGGCTTTCAGAGTGTTCAGTGTCAGAATGGGAAAAGCAGCCGATTTATCGCAGTCTGAAGGAGGACAAATTGTGATGGCACAGCAACTGCCGTGTAGGTTGTTTACATGCCACTGAAGTGAGTACATATTAAAAGTAGTGCACGGATGGCCAAACAACGAAATGTCATCCAGCTCACTGATGCCAGAGGACACAGGCCGGTTACACTGTGGGCATATGTTTTCTTGGGACATTTTAGGCCTTGTTATCCCAATAGCACAACAGCTGTCAGGTATCCATTACCAACAGGATAATGCACCACTCTGCCACAATGCCAAAATAGTCAATGAGTGGTTTGAAGAACATGGGGAATTTCTGTTAATGCCATGGCCTCCAAATTCACCCAGTCTAACATTTGTGGTTCGACTTGTAAAAGTGGCTTCGCGTTACATCCCCACCACCCCAATGTACAGGAACTGGAGGACCTGCTGTTGACATTATGGTACCAGATACACACACACATAGTGCACAATGAATGGAAATTGCCGCTGCATTTTGAGACAGGTTCTTACTCATTTTAACTTAAGATGGTGCATTAAAAACCTGAGACTGACTGCTTAACTTCAGTTGATCTATCGAGTATTAAAAAGACAAAATGACTAACATTTCTTGTAGCTAAGTTAAAGCTTAATGAAACAGTAAAAAAAACAAAAACTAATTTTACTTAAGCAAAAATACAAAAGCACTTACTCTTAATGTATATATTTTTTTTTGTTATTTGTACAGTGTTACTAACAGCAAGTTAATTACAATGATGCTGTAATTATGTATTGGTGTTTATGCACTTTACCTCATCATACAGTTTACAGTGCCCTCCACTAATATTGGCACCCTTGGTAAATATGAGCAAAGACGGCTATGAAAATAAATCTGCTTTGTTTATCTTTATGATCTTACATTCAAAAAAATTCACAAAATGCTAACCTTTCATTGAAGTAAAACAATTAAAAGTGGGGGGAAACTTACGTTATGAAATAAATGTTTTTCTCATATGCATGTTGGGCACAATTATTGGCACCCTTAGAAATTATAATTTAATTATTATTTATAATAAAAATATCTCTGAACTATATTCCCATTCATATAGCACACTAGAATGATACTGTCCAGCAATAACTTACTGTTTCACAGGATTATAAATATGAGGAGCACAAAGGCCAAATTTCCTTAATCATCCATGACAAGGAATAAAACCAAATAATAGATTGTTGAGCTTCACAAAATAGAAAATGGCTGTAAGAAAAGAGCTAAAGCATTGAAAATCCCAATTTCCATCATTAGGACAATAATTAAGAATTCCAGTTATCTAAAGATGTTACAAATCTGCCTGGAAAAGGATGTGTGTCTATATCGTCCTAATGCATGGTGAGGAGGAGAGTTTAAGTGTCCAAAGACTCTCCAAGGATCACAGTAGGAGAATTGCAGAGATAAGTTGCGTCTTGGGGTCAAAAGACTAAAAAAAAATTCAGACAGCCCCTACGTCACCAAATGTTGTTCAGGAGGGTTTCAAGAAAAATCCTCCTTGCTCATACAAAAACAAACTCCAGCATATTCAGTTGTCAGACACAACTTGAATTTCAAACGGGACTGGCTTCTGTGGTCAGATAAAAATAAAAAAAAGAGCTTTCTGGCAGCAAACACTCAAGATAGGTTTGGTACAAAAAGTACCCCATGCTCACGGTTAAATATATTGCTGGATCTTTAATGTTGTGGGCTTATTTTCCTGCCAGAGGTCCTGGACATCTTGTTCAGATACATGGCATCATGGATTCTAGCAAATACCAACAGATAAAAAATGTAAACCTGACTGTTAGAAGTTCGATAATGAGCTGTGGTTGGATCTTCCATCAGGACAGTGATCCAAATCAAACATCAAAATCAACACAAAAATGTGTCACTGAGCATAAAATGAAGCTTTTGCCATGGCCCTCCCAGTTGCCTAACCTCAACCCTATAGAAAATGCGTGAGGTGAACTGAAGAGAAGAAGCACCAGCATGGAGCTGGGAAACTAAAGGATCTGAAGAGTTTCTGTATGAAGGAATAGTCTCTGATCTCTTGTCAGGTGTTCTCCTGTCAGGTGTTCTCCAAACTCTTCAGGCATTAAAGGAGAAAACTCAGAGCTGTCATCCTGAATAAAGGATGTTGCAATAATTGGGTGCCAATAATTGTGGTCAACATGAACCAAAGAAAAACATTTATTTCATAATAAGATTTTCCCCCTGATTTCCACAGTTTTACTTAAATGACAGGTTAGAATATTGTGAATTTTTTTAATTAAATATTAAAAAGATAAACAATGCAGATTTATTCTCACAGCCACCTTTGCTCATATTTACCAAGGGTGCCAATATTAGTGGAGGGCATTGTACATTATCATGGCTTTTGACTATATAACACAACTCTGTGTAACATCTAAATGGATCAAGCGACTTGTGCTGTTTCTTATTTTAATCACTTTTTATCATCACAGCACACAACATTTGTTTGTATGTATGCATGTATACGTGTATATGATTTTATTCACTGTGAACAAAAATATATGTGAATAAAAAACATTATTCAGATACTTCAGAGGGTAGCCACTGTAGCTATTAAGTAGCTAATTGCCACTGTATCTAATTGTAGCAGTTAATAAAGCTGAACCTTAATTGTATCATTCTACCTCACAATTTAATGATCCATGTCCATCCATCTATTCCCCAGATGCTGCATTTTACCTTTATGTTAATAAAAACATACAATAAAGTATTGTCTCTGACCTTGACAGAAGATTGAAACTCCTCCCATAAGGCACCAGGGATTTGCTCGGAGAATGACAACAGAAGATTCAGACAGCTCCTTAAGTGGGAACAAAAAACATCTATTGAGTAAATTCACTTACACTGTATTTAAAAATGATTCATTTGTTTTTAGTGAATGGCACAGCAGGGCACTATATGGTGAAATAGTAAACAAAAATCAGTAAGCGAATATGGATGTAGGTATATGCATTGCACCCCAGAGAACTGCAGCTCTGCAGCTATTTGAATTAGAATTCCTGCACAGCTGAATGATACATTTCTAAATAATAATAATAAAAAAAAAATTACATAATGAGTTTTGTTAGCCACTAAACTCTATCTGTATAAACAGAAAATACCACCCGTTCCACAAACCAGGCAGCATGAATAGTTTCTAGTCTTTGAAAACATGAAACAACCATCAGCATTAAGAACTGATCAGTGGAGCTTTCTTTATAGGTATGTCGTAAAACAAAAAAAAATAAATAAATTAACCCAAAAACTATATTCATAGTAGCTCCCCCCTTCAGCCCAAAATATTTAGTCTGAGAGTGGTCAGACTGCACACATGCTTACATAGCATAGAAAAATATACTAGGGTATAGGGTGATTCCATGTCAACTCAACTAGAGGTCTCCAGCTCAAATTTTTGATTTTGCAAATATTTTTTCTGGAGAAAGATACACATGTATAGAGATTACTTAGATTCAGAGTCAAATTACAGGGGGTAAAAATGACTTCAGAAAAATGGCAGCATCATCTTATTTTTACACAGAGATTGGTAGTTCTGTTAGTAAAATCTGTTGACTTTAGCAATCTTTGTTGCATTATGTGCCAATGGTGACCATTCAAAAAATGGGGAAACAGCACTTTTCAAGCTTTTCTCTAAAGTTTGGATGCATGTAACTCAAGAAATATTAAAGATATCTTAATGCCCTTTTAAATACTGGGTCTTAACTTTCTGTAACACTTTTGGCATTTTTATTTTTAATGCCCTATGAGATTCAGTTCCAGAGATATTAAAATTTCAATATGGCTTCAGGAGTAAATAATTAAAATGTACACATATTCAGTGGTCAAAAACCTAATGTGGGTCAGATTGAAAAAATATGATACTTCTTTTCTTTTAAAGAGGAATGTCAGAAGAATAAATAATCTTGAAACTGGAGATGTATCTTGTTTCTTTCTGTTAAGACAACCGCACTGGACATAACTGAATGCCATAAATGTTCTTTTTCCAAGGTTTGCATGCCTGTAACTCATGAAGTCATGAAGATATTGCAATATGATTTTAGATTCTAATTGTTAATAATTTTCTTTTGGGATCTTAATTTTCAAGGCCCTACATCATTCAGTCCCAGAGATATGGTGATCTCAGTGAGGCTCCATGTCCATGATTGTTGAATTTTACCCATTTTCAGTGATCAAAAAAAAATGTTGGTCATTTTGTATGCAGCCGATGTTGATTTTATTTTAAAGAACAATGTCTAAAGAAGAATTAATATTGAAATTAGAATTGTATCTTGTTTCCCTCTGTCAAAACAATTGCATAGAACATACCTGTCTGAGTTCTAAAAATGCACTGAAATGGTCAAGTAGAGGCACATTACCTTGTTTTCTGTAGTCTATTCATAAGATTCTATATTGTAATCAGTTCAAGTATATTTGGAAGAAGGAATTTTGTTCATTTTAACAGCTTCTGAAAGAGATTAAACATGCAGTATTGTAACGTTTAAAAAAAATCCCATGCCTCATAGGGTAGTGTTATTTCTATTATTTCCAATTAATTCTGGTCATTTATAATATGACACACTGTACAATCCTAATCCTTGGGTTACTGTTATTATCTGCATATTTGCATTGTAATGACTAGATAAACACAAAACTACATTTGGTTTTTGACCACTGAAAACGGGTCGGATACTAAATTTGGAGCTGCACTGAGATCTCAGTATCTCTGGGATTAAACCATACAGGGCCTTTAGATTCCAAAAGAAAAGTTTCTTTGGAACCAGGATCTAAACTTATATTAAGAACTTAAATACTTCTTGAGTTATAGGCACACAAATTTTGGAAAAATATTTTTTATAAGACTCAAATAGGTATGTTCTATGCAACTGTTTTGTAAGAGGGAAACAAGATACAATACTAATTTCAACATTATTCTTCTTCAGACATTGTACTTTAAATAAAATAAGCATCGGCTGCACACAAAGTGACCAACATCTGGTTTTCAACCACTAAAAATGGGTAATATTCAACATCTGAAAATGGAGCCCCATATATTGAGATCCCCATATCTCTAAGACTGAATGATGTAGGGCCTTGAAAATGATTCTAAAAGAAAAGCATATCAAGAACTAGAATCTAAAATCATATTGTGATATCTTTAATACTTAATACTTTAATACTTGAGTTATAGGCACTCAAACCTTGGAAAAAATATGTATCACAGTCAGACTGGTATTTTCAATGCAGTTGTCTTGACAGAAAGAAATGAGATACATCTCTAGTATTAACATTATTTGTTCTTCAGACATTCCTCTTTAAAAGAAAAGAAGTCTCGTATTTTTGCAAACTGACCCACATTTCGTTTTTGATCACTGAAAATGTGTAAATTTTAATGATTTACTCCTGGAGCCATACAGAAATTCCATTATCTCTGGAACTGAATCTCATAAGGCATTACAAATAAAGATGACAAAAGGAAAGATTGTTAAGACCCAATATCTAAAAGGGCATTCAGATATATTTTATATTTCTTGAGATACAGACATGCAAACTTTAGAGAAAAACTTGAAAAGTGCCGTTTCCCCATTTTTGAATGGTCACCATTGGCACATAAATCAACAAAGATTGTTGCATTAACAATAGAACTACCAACCTCTGCGTAAAATAACATTATGATGCTTCCATCTTTATGAAGTCATTTTTAGCTCCCTGTAATTTGACTCTGAATCTCAGGTGAAAATTGTCATTTTGACCTCCCTCTACAAAATAGTGGATTATTCATTCAAGACAGTTAATATTTAGGCTTTCATCACTATACATGTGTATCTTTCGTCAAAAAATAAAAAAATTGCATAATATAGCATACTTTGACATGGAATGACTCACTAGGGTGTGATTTTGGACACAGCTTGGACACAGTGTCCCATATGCTCATGGTGAAAATTAAAATATAGTTTGTATATTTTTGGCACAGGATTGCAGGTATTGCACATCATTTTTCTCATTTCCATAGGTTCAGTGCTTCTAATTCAGGAAATTCCCTCAAACATTTCTTCCCTAAAGCATGTAGGGTGAAAGAGCAAATTAATACACACAGATTATCAGATTAAATCAGTAATTTGAAAATTTGCTGTGAGACTGTAATTTTACAAATGGTGTGATTGATTCTCTCTCTCAATACAATCCAAAAATGTTTTTTTACATCACCACATCATTCATACACAGTGACCTGCATGCTGTGCTGTGAGACTTTCAGCATTAAATGGTTAGTTCACCCAAGAATGAAAATTCTGTCATCAATTACTCTCATGCTGTTCCAAACACGTAACATTCGTTCATCTTCTGAAAACAAGATATTTGATCACTTAATTCAACCTCTGTATAATTTCTGTAGCTAAATACTACTAATAAACTACCTGAAAAACTAAAAGGGTTAGTACACCCAAAAATGAAAATGTGTTTATTTACTGATTTTTCTTTAACCAGTAGTAAAGAAGGCCCTTATTGATTCATAAAATCATATCATAAAAGGCATATCAGGCAGGCAACACAAAATTATACCTAAAAATACCTGTGGCTCCTGACGATATATCAAGGTCTTATGAAGCGAAACGATCTGTCTGTGCTGTCATTTACAACATTAGGTAATAATTGCAAAGACAAATTGTAATCAATAGCCTCAGAAAAACAGGGAAGTTTGATTCTTTTTCGAATTGGTTCTTTCGGACACTTTGTTTCAATGACCTGGTTCAAATAACTGATTCACCAGTTTCTTTACATAATTATGCAATGATAACACATATGCAATTATATTATTAAAGCCCCCAATAATGATGTAAAATCAAAGATGGTTTATGTTTTACTCCCTTTCACATAAACCATGAGAAACCATAAAAACATTAATTCATTCATAATCTGGGCTGGTTTAAGTTGCATTTGGTTAAAACAATTTACTAAAAAGAACAGATTCAAAAGAACGATTAGCTTGTGAACTGGATATCACTCTGGACCATTTGCCTGAGGCTATGGATTATACGCTATGATTAGGGCTGCCCCCTAATGGTCGACTAACTGTTAGTCGGAGAGAAGAGGGATAGTCGATCAAAATTTCTGTTAAGTCGCAGAAAGAAAAAAAAAAATTCACACAAAGTGATGGACAGATTATTAACAGCTGGTCTGTGTGGCAATTACAGTACATCAGTCAGGACATGCAAACGTTCATTTCGTTCACCAACCTTAAATGTGCCTTATCTAAAACATTATCTAAACACAGTAAGTAGTAGCATCACTACATGGCAGCTCGCTTTAACATTAATCTAAAAAAATGTGCGCAGTTTAAGTGTTTGTGAGGAGTGTGGAAGCTGAATAGTGAAATGAAACAATTCAACTGGAAAACAACTATTTTCAGATTATGTAATCAGCATGAAACTTGCACGTCCACTGTGGAGATGACGAGTCAGTGTAGCCGAAAATACAGAAAACACTAGTTTATCAATGAATTATGATGTTAAGGCATTTTTCTTGCTGTTGTTTCCCTGAAACATTCAGAATCATTACATCTGCAGTGCACTGTGGCAAGCTTTGTGTGTGTGCTTGAGAGCTGATAGGCTATAGGCAATTAAAGGCTCATTGAATTTTGTGGTTTATTAATACAAACGTGGGATTAGTCAACTAAACTCTTTGAATGAATGACTATCAGTCAATCAGAAAATGTTTTAGTCAAGGGCACTAGAAGTGATAATGTTACAAATAATGTTCAGTTTCTTGTACAGACCATTCGCTTCCTCAAAATATCGTCAGGTATTCATTTTGTGTTGCCTGATATGCTTTTTTGACTCTTGAAAATGACATTCTCTTGCATTTTATTAATCACCAAATACTATGGTTTCAGCTAAGAAATTTTAATATTCTATTGAAGAAAAAAAGTCACGTATTTAATTTCTTCTGTATCTTTATTCTATCGTATTTATTTGTGCTATTGCTAGTAATAAGTTTATTTGTTTATATTTTATTTGAAATTAAATTCAAAGTTTGAAATCATTATTTTCGTGCACAATGTATAAGCTACTGTGCAACAAAATGTAGTTGGACACATTTTTGAATTTCTGTAAGTATCTTTCTAACAATTTAACGGTTTTGTTGCATCCCTAGCATCTACCAACACAGAAAACGTGAAAAAGGACAACCCAGTAATTTTGTTTTTAGTAAGCCTTTTTCTGCAAGCTTGTGAAAAAACCAGTGCATCAAATTTCACTCCCCTGGTGACACAGAAAAGGGATTTTATTATAATATCACTGACCCTTACAGGGGTCATATGATGCAATTTCATGTTTTCCGTTGTCTTTGGAGTGTCACAAGCTGTTCCTACACATATAAGATCCGTAAGGTTGCAAAGATTAAAGTCTCAAACCCAAAGAGATATTCTTTATAAAAGTTAAGAGTCAGCCACAACCTTTCCTAAAACGCCTCCTTCAAACACGCCCCTACAAATCTACGTCACTGTGTGGGAAGATTTGCATAACACTGCTGAAATGTACATGCAAAGAAAGAAGGTGTAATTTATATTCTCGCTGTAATATTGTTGTTGTCGTCGTCATGTTGTGGAGACGTTGCGAAAGCGAAACTACTTGTTTTGGCCTTCCAAATGAGTACACAACTAGAAATCAGTAGTTAAGTTATATTTACAACACTGTTAATAAACAGTACAACCCAAATATTTGAGTGTGTGCAGCGCCCCACCGTCCCCACTAAATGCAACAAATGGCTCATTTATAATAGGTTTTATTGTTTTTGTCTTGTCGCGCCCGGACACGGAATAAACAACATGGGCTAACATTTCCATCACACGATTGAGATATGTGGCCAATCACAACGCAACGGATAGCTGGCCAATCAGAGCACACCGCACTTTTCAGAACAATGAGCTTTGTGTTTCAGAAAGGCAGGGCAGAGAGGAGCAACAACAATGTAAAGTATGTGGAATTTTTTTTTTTAACCTTAAGCCACGTAAACACATTGCATTACACCAAATACACAAAACGTTTTAGCAACATCATATGCCCCCTTGTGCGCATTTCCACAGACCTAATATAAATGTGTGATTTCTTTGTTTACAGATATAACCGACTGTTTTTGTAACTCCTGTGTGATCTTACCATAACCTTGTGTGTATTTGACAGTTTATGCAGTAAGACATTAAAGAGAACATAGTTTAGTACTCACATGCTGTGTGACAGTGCTTTCTGTGCGTGAGCTTCAGATGGGCGCGCTCCAAAAGCCATATATCAGAAGTTTTAACTAATGTGGCTTTAAAACGCATGATTTCAGATCGATACACATGATAATCAAAACAAAAACAAGTTTTTTGGCAGGCACAACTGTATTCTGGAAACTGGGGCGGGGAGCAACAGCTTATTTGCATTTAAAATGACATGAACGAAAAACAGCGCGTTTCTGTTTCCGCTCAAAATTGGCATTTTCAAAATGATATAATAAATAAACTGTGGGGTATTCTGAGCTGAAACTTCACAGACGCATGAGGACACCTGAGACTACTATTACATATTGTAAAAAGGGGCATAATAGGTCTCCTTTAAAGACATTAAAAATGACAGCTGCTGGTGCATTTCTATTGTAAAACAGCTTTAAAGTGTAACAACAACCGCCAGGCCATTGGTGCCTTCCGCAGGTTGAGTTCAACTTTGTACTAAGTATTAAAATCATCCTTGTTGAAAAATACTTATGTTAATATTTACACACAAGAATGACAAAGTGATTTCTCAAAAGTGAACTAGAATGTTATCTTAATCATTTCCACTGAAGAAAACAAAAACAGATAGTCAATCTTATTTGCATGCATGTTTTGGATTTGACATAATTGACAAGCAAACAATTTGGCTTTAGAAAACTTGAATTATACATTGGTGGGTTTTTTGACCTTTGTCAGCACGAGCCACACCTTTGTATGTTAAAGATTCTTCCAAATCTCTGTATTTGGAAGGATTACTTCCTAAATGTTAAGCTAGTATTTGCAGCAAAAATAACCAGATTGTGAAACATATTGTTACCATGATTTAACATTACTCATTTTGTGACTAAAGACTTATGGTCATGATGCACATAATGTTTCCTAAGTCAGTGAGTAACCATGTTAAATATGCCAATATTAAACAAAATATTTGTGGTAATTATGAAACCTCATTAAGGAAATGTCATATGTTGAACCTGTTTTGTTTTAAAACCTCATATCCAGTTCAAGTGAAATTAAAAAACAGCAATGATGCAAATCCACTGCAATACATCAAACCAGAGAGAATACCAATGAAAAATACTCACCATGATAACTTCTCCAGCACATCTGTGACGTGTTCACATTCAGGGCTGAGGAACGGGCTGGCCTCAGCACAACACATTATAGCTACTGTGTACATCTCCAAAAGAGGAAGCGGATCTTCATCTGGTCTCCACTGACATCCATGATGCATCAAAACCTGCATGGGGAAAAAAAAAACAAGAGCCATAAATGTATGGCCCAGCCCATACAATAGTCAATAACAACAAAGGGATGTAACAATAGTAAAAGTAATCATGAAATATGGTACAAGCTAGATCTGACAAAACAGCAGTGATTTATATCAATATTCAGCAACGTCCAAAATATTAAAATCAAATATTGATCCGAGCATGATTTATTGAATCTGCTGGTCAAAGAATTTACAAACTGATAAATGATGAATTGAGAACAGCAGTTTTCTTCAATAAAAGAGATTAAAATTACAACATTGCCTCTTTAAAGTTTTATTTTTTATAGGTTATATATAAATAACCTATAAATATATCATATTATTTTTTATATAAAAATAATAGGATTATATATAGGATAGGATATATTATAGGATTATATATAACAAAAATATTTTTTTCTGAGTGAAAGTACAGGCTGCTGCTACAATAAGCTAATGTGTTAGCCATCAAGAGCTGTGACCGTACCATACAAACAAACAGCATGACTGTAAGATTTAATGACTTTAAAACACAATCATGCTTCGTCTCTCCAGCACACAGCTTTTTGTGCTTTACCCATCACATTTATGAATGACTGTATTAGTATTGTTAGTTTTGTTATCGTTGGTGCAGCGATGCAAACATGCAGCATCGTTCACGAACAAAGACTGACAGATTAAAACGCATGAATAAAGTCGTACTTGACAGAAATCCTGACAAAAACTATTGGAGGCATCTAGCGACGACTCGGGACTCCTTTTTAATTCAGAGATGAGATCCTGAAATTTGTGTCTGAGGGCCACAACCTCAGTCGCGTTACCCTCCTCCTCCGCCATCTTCGCTGCATTCACACCAACCCAAATATCTCAAACTACTACGGCCAAGGCCTGATCCAAATATTCATGACCCGTGCATTCGCGATTAGAGGGTTACCGAGCAACGTCAGCACAGCCTAATTAATATTCAAGAGAATATCTGCATTAAAGCAACGTTACCAAGCGATGTCTACAATACGTACTTAATATTTATGACTGTGAAGCAGTCGCCATAGTAACTGCTATGAAGTACATCAAAGCAACGTAATTAATATTTATCACCTAATCTTTCGTCATAGTAGTTTTCGAAACTTCACTTAACTGTTCTAGCAATGGCGCAGGCGGTATGGGGGCGTCTCTTTTCACTGAAATCACACACAAAATAAATAAATAAATACATTTAAAAAACAATAAAACTAAAATAACAAATAATAATAACAAATAATAAAATAAATACAAAAAACAAACAAACGCTTTCTGTTCAATCACACAAAAGAATCCATTTAAAAGAAAAAAACCTTGAGAGACTATTGTTTTTGTTGAGGGTATTTTTGGATTATGATTCAAATGGCTTTACTGACATGTTAAAAAGGCTTTACATTGGTAACATTAAATTACAGACATACACATTTACACTGTTTTGAACAACGAAAAGGAAACGGCAAAAAAGTACACAATGATTCCTTGGTTTCTGTAATGTGTTGATGTCATTGTGTGGTTGGTGGTCCTGTTGCATTAGTTTCTGACAGTTTCTCTTAGCGTGGGTGGAGGTTTGTTCATATGGCATCAGGTTTAAGTCTCTTTCATGGGCTTTGAATAAAATGGTCTCAACATGAACTATTCATTGAAAATCCTTCTTCCAGAATGATTCTTTATGGCTTCAATGCGAAAACCCACTTTGAAAAATTTATTTGTGTGTAGGAATTTTAAAGGATTTCAAACTTACGAAGGATAAAGCAGGTGTAAAAGTATTGGAAAAAAGAAGAAACTAAGCAGCTGTCACAAGCAAACATTTTTAATTTAATTTATGGATTTGAACAATCTTACTGTACATCTGTAAGATGACAAAATAAGTGAGCAATTACAATTAAAACAGGGCTTAAACTAATATCAAGCAGAGTGCAGTGATGATGTTTTCTTGCAATTTATTAATGATAAAATATCACAGTCTATATGCTTAAGATGTTGGTTACAGTAATGATGGCCATCTTTTAAAAAAATAAGTTGTGGAAAAACCACCAGCCTTAACAATTGACATGGTTTTGAATTTAAATATGCATGGTAGAAAAGTAAATATGCACAGCTAAAAAAAAATCTACTAATAAATTTTCACATCAAATATACTAGACATTGTGATTTAAGAACAGAAAATAAGCATTGGCATAAAATTACAGGTAGACAGGAATATAACTAGTTTTAGGCAAACACAAGCAAATATGGAATGTCACTTTTTCTTTTAAGACTTATGATAGTAACAGGTGCTGCAGTGGCAGTCTGTGTGGTTCACTAGTTTGACATCATTGACAAGCACCTACAAACAAATACAAAAACAATATTTGTTATATACATTTAAGTGAAATAATAATATAATAAAACACAATATTATGGCAATAGCAATTATTAGTGCACATTTTACCCGTTTAACTTCTTTGGCTACACAACATGTAGCTTCTGATGTGATATTTTTTTGGAACAAGCATGGTTTTCTTGGACCTCAGTGGCGTGGGGTAAGCCCTAGAAAAACAGCATCCCATACACTGATAGACAGGAGCTCCAGGTTTTGAGAAAATGTTGTTCTCCTTGAGTTTGCACTCCTCACATCCAACTTGTATAAAATAAAAATACAATAGTAAAATAAATGGTCCCACATAAAGTATCAAAATGTAGTCACTGGTTGTCAACTTACAGTTATTCATATCACTTCGTGGGTACATTTGTCCGAGATGAATAAGCATTAACAACAATAATATACTTGCTCCAGCATATCTTGTCCAAAACATGATGGCTATAAAAGAAAAGGAAAAGAAGAAGAAAAGAAAAAGCTAAAAAATTAACATACTTTGCAGAACCAAACTCATATTTTCAATTAACATTAAATACATACATAGATACACAGAACATTCTTAAAATTTGCTCACAAATATTTCATTTGAAAAATTACCTTTCTTACCGTTCTTGACTTCCTGCGAGATGTGATCAATCTGTCTTCTCAGAACCAGGTATAGCTACCTTTTATACCTTGCTTACGTCTGCCCTGTTTTGTGTGTGTATGTGACCGAGTGTGTGACTGTTCCCTTGTTGACCTTGTAATCCATTAGGTAAATTAAGAAAATAACTGAATATGTACTGCAGTTTCAATAATCAATATTTTGTCTTTCAGAATGACTTTTATAGTTTACATAGTTGATTAAAGAAACAAACAAACAAACAAACAAAAAACACCAATATTGCACAGAAAACATTTGTTCTGCTGGGTTTCTTTTTTAATCAATCCTTCAGATTGTTACATGATTTACTGACACGTAAATTAACCTGTAATTAGTGCTGGCCTTAATCTCTTCTATAAACACAGTATCAAGTGTCAAGGTTGAATGTTTGCTTTGCCTTCACTATCTCTCAATCTTTCCATCTGCAGCAAATCCACAAGACCTTGGTTTGGATTGTACCGTTTCATGCCTGATGCAAAGGTAATTCAATATTTTCAATGCCAGATGGGAGGAGTATGTCACATTAATAACAAACATTGTAGGAAATGACAAGTACAACATGCAGATGCTCTCAAAAATGCTTATGTTCTCTTTTCTATTTTATGCTACTGTATTTTCAACACTGCAGTTCATTTGAAGCCTTTGGTCTAGATTTAGTTTTACTTTGTCTATTTATTGTACTGCTTCCTTTTACGTTCTCCAATTAAATTAGGCAGTGTACAAAGCCCTTTTAAAAGTCTTTTTTATAAAAACCAGGTAAAGAAACTTTACAGAAGTGAACACAATACATGAATATTTTGATGTCAACTTTCAGAAGATCTACATTACTTTTAAATCATTTTACTAAAAAGATGGCTTGAATATCTCTGCTCCCAACCCACTAACTTCTGTACTTTCTGATCAGACCCATCAAGCTATACCCCTTTATGTCACTGCAGTTCCACTTGAGTTATAGAATCAGATACATGCAGTTTATTAAAAAAAAGCCTTGTAATTAGCTTTTCTACTTAAACATTTGATGATTCAGTGTTACTTATTCCTTTATAATTATTTGCACAATAATTTGCAGAATTGTAAGTAAATCCTACACCATTTTTTCAATGTATGAACCATTTATTAAATGCATAAAAAAACAGAAAAAAACAAAACAACAATTTAAAAAAAAAACAAAAAAAAAAAAAAAAAAAAAACTGAAAATACATTTTGAGATTATGCAAAAATTCTACAAATATGAAACTGATACAGCAGTTCTGAGAAACTAGTTGTTGCCATTAATAAAGAAAGTGACCTCAAACTATAGTCAAAATCAACAAACTCACTTAATTTGTTTTTTCTTATGAAAACATTTAGGCTTGAATAAACATTTCCCCACTCTAACGACTTCTCTAAACTTCAAGATTCAGAAAATGTGCATTTGCACATTCATCAGGTTCTTCTACAGGTTACTGATGAACGAATCCGCACATATAGCCACTAATCTAAGCCACAGATACATTATGCCTTTTTTTCACTTTAAAATTGAACACAACAAGAAAACAATCCCTCATGCAATTTGTTTCGATTTAATATCTTTTTTCAGGCCAGAATTTACTAAAAGGTGAATTAAGAGCTGCAATAACCCTGAAACACAAGAAATGAGACTTTTTTTGTGTGACTATCATGATCATGATTAGAAATTTAAATTATAAATGTAATCAATTTATCCTACCTCATTTATAGACCCATTCTTCACATTTCCTGACTGGATATCACTTGACACTGCAGGCTCTGTTCTAGTCGCAAGTTATTATAACAGCGGTCACTATTTTTGTGATAAATTTTACATTTACTGCTTGGCTTACCTACAACAGTGCAGTGATTTAAGACAGGTATAAATCACTCCTTAGAACAGCAAAAGCAAGATGGAAGAAAAAAAAGCTGGCCAAATTACCTTCAAGTCATCCTGTGTAGCACTGCAGAATGTAAATATGGTTTTAGCCACATGAAGCCTACAATAATTAACAATAATAATTGACAAACAACAATAATTTGACATAAATATGCAATGCTGATAACTTGTTTATCAATGGTGATTTTTATTTGTGACAGCCTCCAAACAGATGTGATCCAACCAAATGTGCATACAACTAACATTGTTAAGATGAATACAAAAGAATATGGTCAGCAAATAAATCCTGAGATCCTACAGACATAAAAGAGTGCAAGGGAGTGGCTTCAGGGGAAAAGTTATTTTTTTAACACTGCCTTGGTGAGCTGTTAACATTATTGTAAAGACCACTAGATGAGTTTGGTTAAATCAGTATCATTGTTGGGAGACACTAAATCATTTTAATCAATAATATTAATATCAGATAACAAGTCAGATCAGATCAGATTACAAGTTCCCCTTAACAGCCACTAGACTCATGTTTTCGGTCGGTCATTTTCGTTGGTTGAAGATAATTTTCGTCCTATTTTCCCCACCTTTTAATTTCCTTTGATGTTCTCTGAGCTGCTGGGGATCTGGGCTGCCAAAAACTTTGTGGAGTACTGAATATATGGTGGGGAATATCCACCAAACAAATTCTTATTTGGAGAGAGAAAAAAAAAAAAAAAAAAAAAAAAAATCTCTGTACTACAACCGTGGTGCGCCATAATCATCCGGCATTCTCTCAATGTTATACCTGTAAAAGAAAAAATATATATTTATTGATTTATTGATTTATGTAGGGGACAAGGTAATATTCTTCTGTTACAATAAATACAAAAATACAAATGCACACACAAATATACACAAGTGAGCTATTCCACACTTGATTACAGTTACTCGGTCAGACGATCTTTATAGAAATCCCTGTAATGTCAATAAGTGTGTCTGACTTGATGTGGCACTGCACAGACTTGAAGCAGTGCATGCCAGTTAGAAAGTTTGTCCCACTTGAGATGGTGGCGATGTTGTGTCACTGTAACGTATGCCATTAAAGTATCATGAGAGCGATTTGAGGGCAGTTGGCTGGCTCAATCTGCGCAGGTTCTTTAGAGCGGTTGGAAGGTCTGATAACAAAACAGCTGTTATACCACTGGCTAGACTCATCGATGACAACAATCATGTGCGTTTTGTGTTATTCTGACAACTTAATTTATGGTAATGCTCACAAATATGTGTTTTTATAATAGTAGTAACTTATTTTATGCATCCCTAATGTAAAAATAAAATTAAAATAAAACGGCATTTTAATGTTATTCTAATAGCATTGGCCTATGTTAAACTTTATTCATCTGTATACAGGTGCTGTATTAAGCAGTTCTTTTTACAGTTTATTGAATGAAAGGTGCTACATGAAAACATCTGAAATGTCTGTGTATTTAACAAATACTGCATCTAATCCATTTCATCTGTGAAAAAGTATGCAAACACTGCCAGAGGGTCACTACAGGAAGCAGAAAGTGTCCGACTTCAACTATTTTCCTGACTGCAAGCAGCAAGTCTCCAATCTTTTAAATCCAGTCGCAGCCTAAGTCAAACACACCTATAAACTCTTCAAAGTGGTGGTCCTTCAAAAGCAAGACTGGACACACATGGACATGCATTTACCTCTTGATAAAGCCTTTATTCAGTTTCTGCACATAACCTAGGTTTTCTCACTTGCACTTAGAAAAGAGAGTTTGAGTACCTGTGATTGGAGACGTACATGATGGGGACTCCTGGGATCTTTCGAATCCTCCTTTTTAGGTCCCTGTCCACCGTGGCCACAATGTAACACTTGTGCTAATAAAACAAATGGGAATGTTTTGGTCACGAAAGTAAAGAAAGATAGATCTAAATGGCCATTTCTACCCTGAATTAAGCGCTTTTACAATCTAAGTGCTTTTACCCATTTTTTTTTAACTGTCACAATCGGCATATAATGCAACAAAGACTGTTTAAGTCAACAGTTTTTTTTTTAAGACCTACCAATCTCTGTGTAAAAATAAAATAATCATAATACCATCTTTATTAAGGCATGTTAACCCCCCTGCAATTTGGTTCCAAATCTCAAGTGAAAACTGTTTCTAATAATGATGCTGCCATCTTACTAAAGGCATGTTCCCCTTTATAATTTAGTTCCAAATCTCAGGTGAAAAATTTTAATTTTCACTGGCTTCGCCTCTACTAGGCGAGCTTTCATGAGTGCAGTTGCCAGATATCAAGAGTTCAAATCCCCCGAATCAGAGCTTTTCTATTACAAGGATATCTGAATTCTTTGCGTCTGTGATCGCTGAATAAATGCACTTATTCAACCGCTGCTGTTTCAATAGAGAAACATAGGCTATTGCAATTTGGAATTACTATTAGGATGGTGGTGGAGCATCCATGAGGCACATTTCCTGAAATTTGTAACATTAGCTAAGAAATACCTATGTGTTCCAGCAACTAGCTCCCCATCTGAGAGGGTTTTTAGTGCCAGTGGGAACATAGTTTCATGTCACAGAGCTTCTCTTAAACCAGAGACAGTTGACAGACTTGTGTTCTTAGCTAAAAACTTATCCCAATTTAATTATTTCTCCCAGTTGCACAGTGTAAGTTGACAGAATGCACTTTCTGTACTTGTTTTGCACTACTTTAGATGTGTTCACTTAACAAAAAGCAGTAAGTGATGACTAGATTTTTTTTTAACTGCTTAAATTTTCACTAAACATTTTGTATTTACATTGTAACAATAGCTGTTCTATCCAAATTATTTTTGTTGTTTTTTTTAAAAGGGGAAAAAGATATTTTTTTTAATTATTATTATTTAAAAACAAATACAAACATATCAAGATATATATCGAATATCGTAAAAACAATATTGAGATATATATATATATTTTTTTTATATATATCGCCCAGCCCTACTTTCCATTAATTTGGGAATATGAAACAATTATAACGCAGTAGCTTACAAAGCTCTCATACCTGTGTTACTCTTTGCACCAAGCAGTCGTCAGCATACGTTCCTTTGTGTGAGCAAGGTAATCGATCAAAGCGGGGATCTTTGGCAATCCTACAAAAAAAAAAGAAAAAAAAAAAAAAAAAAACAGATCAGCATAAAAATCAAGGAGGTAAAAATAGCCACTTTCATACATAAAACCACAACAAAACGGTAAATGCATCATATCTACTATTCACATATGCAACAGCTTTCTGTTATCCTTACTGTTACCATTCCAGATGCTGACAACTTTTGATTAAACCACCAAAAAAGCACTTTAATATCCTGGAAACAGGGCTTCTCTGTCACTCTGTCAACTGCTGTGATTTTTTTTATAGAATTTGTGGGTGTCAGCGAGCCACTGTCAATATGTGGGAGACTCCTACACCTTCTGCGAGAGGTGGAATGTCTATCATCCACAAATCACAACAGAAATGCTGTTGACTCACAGACAAACTATATAAATTAATGCACAGATAAATGCCTATGTATGATAAATATCTTGCAGAAATTTGTTCTGTTCAGATGCTGACAACTTTTGACTAAATCCCCAAAAAAGCACTTTAATATCCTGGAAACAGGGCTTCTCTGTCTCTGTCAATTTCCATGATTTTCTATAGAATTTGTGGTTGTCAGCGAGCTGCTATCAATATGCAGGAGATTCCCGGACCTTCTGGGAGAGGTGAAATGTCTATCATCCACAAATCAGAACAGAAATGCTGTTGACTCTGTGATGTCATCAAACTGGACTAACTGTTCGAATGTCATTTACGGCAAATTACGTCTTATGACCACTACAGTGGCACACACTGCAACCACACTGAAATTTTACTGCAGTTACTCCTACTTAAACCAGCAAATGCTGCAGATTTGCCAGCATTTCAAAAACTGATCCTGTTCACACATGATCTCTAAACAGAAAAATGCCTTTTAAATTACAACACTGTGACAAGTCTAAGCATGACATGCTAAGGGAAAACAAAGCTAGTTATTTTTCCTATGAGCAGAGAGTACTACAACAGAACAAATTTCTGCAAGATATTTATCATGCATAGGCATTTATTTGTGCATTAAATTATATCTTTTGTCTATGTGTATTTGTGTAATGTACATTGAACTTACATACCAGGTATAATATATCTGTTCATTTTGTTCTGTGAAATAGTGAACTGTAGCATGCATTTGTGGAAACATTTGATGCTTTTAACTCAAAGAAAGCGAAATAAAACTGACTGCATCAGAAGTCTTAGTTATGCTCTCTGTCTCACCTCTTTCCCCTCCACTTCAAAGATTACGGCGTTTTTAAATGTGTGGTGGGAACTAATCAGTTTCATGAACCTTTAAGAGCCAAGGTGATGTATACTTTTCAACATGATGACCTGTGTAAATTTTGTCTTCTGGGAGGACAAGACAGGATAGTCCTTTCCTACTGACTGCATCTAATATTTTATGAACAAAGCAGAATGAAAGTTGATTTCTAGTGTTCTAGTTGAGAAAGGCATGTTTGTTGTTCCTGACGCTTGTCTGCTGTATTATATTACACAATGCACTGTGTTGTTAGGATGACTATGTTTTAGGAAATCTAACAGCGATAAACAACGACAAAATGATTAATATGGCCTATCAAATCAGAGAAGACAAGCTTTAATGTTCAAGAAATTATGGTTTTTGAGGAAAGCATTTCAGGATTTTTCTCCACATAATGGACTTCATTGGTGCCCCAATGTTGAACTTCCAAAATGCAGTACAAATGCCCCATTCCGAGCCGAGGTAGAAGGGTTTTATCTAGCAAAACGATCTGTCATTTTTTTTTTGACAAAAAAAATTTGTATACTTTTTAAGCGTGACCATTCAACGTGATTTAATAGTACGTAGTGTCATGGTCGCGCATCTGTGCTACACAAACTTTTGTGCTTAAAAAGTATACATATTTTTATTTCCTGAAAAAAAAAAAAAAAAAAAATTTCGCTAGATAAGACTCTTCTTCCTCAGCTGGGATCGTTTAGAGCTTTTTGAAGCTGCATTTAAACTAAATTTTGGAGGTTCAAAATCGGGGGAACCAATATATGGAGAAAAATCCTAAAATGCTTTTCTCAAAAACAATTTCTTCACGACTGAAGACAGAAAGACATGAACATCTTCGATGACAAGGAGTAAATTATTTGTAAATTGTTGTTCTGGAAGTGGAATTTTCCTTTAAGAGTGTGCATATTTGAAAATAAAACTATTATTTGCAAATACTTAAACTTGATTTAACAAACAATACTTACTTTACAGTTTTTCATTATTCCCTTTCAAATCTTTAATTTAAACAAATAAAAAAGGGCATTTAAGCACAAAGGATTACTACTATGCACATGCCCCCAAATATTGATTTGGTGCCCAGTGTTCAAGACACTGTTACTGTTATATGCAAGTCGTGTAAGTGTGCATTACCGCAAAGCCACTCGATACTTCATCCCTAATTTCTCAAGCTCAGCCATCACACAGTCCGTTATGCAAGGTACACCTAAATAACACAACAAAATAAATGCACAGACATGTATTAGCTTGTAAACTACAAACGTGTATTATAAGTTTAGTTTGAATGTGTATCCTCTTGTATGAAGATCAGGGGCTGTATGCATTAAAGCGCTTAAAGTAAAAACATTTATTTTAATAAACACAGGGAAATAAAACTGGCCTTCTCATTTAATTCATCAAAAATATAACCTGTTACTAAAATACCATTTTGTATTGTAAAAAATTAATACTATTACTTCATAACCTTGCAAACATTTCAGAGGTTGAGTGTGGCCATTTTTTCTGTACATCACTATAGTTCTTATGCCACAACACTTAGGTGTCATCTATTCTTAAGAGCATTTCTGATAAGTTTTATGCACATAACCCCAGATCGCATATTATAAGTAATCAGTTAAGAAATTGTGATTCTAAAAAGTTCACAAACAACTTCTTGCAATTGCTCCCTATCTACGGGCTACAATCAATCAATCAATTGTGATCCAGTCACTGTCTGAATGGGTTGTAATTTTTACATTTTGCTCTATTTTTTTCTCTATCGTCATCTGGTGTTCAAATTAAAACATAACATTGCATGTTAGTCGCCTTTAAACAGTTCAGTTCAGTTTTTTTGAAGTGGTGATTGCCCAGAAGTCAGCAAGTTCGGCTGTTTAAATTCATTCATGATAAACATACAACAAATTAAGCCTGGAATGTCACACAAAACCCAACAGTTTAAATGTAAAATCAACATAGCAGGCAAATGTAGCAATGCAGATTTGCTTGATTATGGAAAAAGAAGTAATTTAATTGACACTAATATGCAAATAACAAGAAAGTCACAAATGTAGGATATAATGAGCCAAACACTAATTTTAGGTTTTATTTTGAGGCAGAAAAAGGTTTTTTGTTAATATTGTTAATAGAACAATTCCTCCAAAAATGAAAATGACCATTTACTCATCATGTCATTCCTCGTCAATCCTGTATGATTTTCATTCTTCTGTAGAACAGATAAGTTAAAGGTGAACCTTTTTTTTTTTTGGTTGAATATATTCTTTTGTGAGGAGAAAAAAAGAAGTCATCTTACGAGTTCAGAGCGACATGAAGGTGAGTAAATTATGTTCTAGGTCAGGGGTCACCAGACCGGGTCCTGGAGGTCCGGTGTCCTTGCAGAGTTTAGCTCCAACCCTAATCAAACACACCTGAACCAGCTAATCAAGGAGTAACTAGGTATACTTGAAACTTTCAGGCAGGTGTGTTGAGGAAAGTTGGAGGTAAACTCTGCAGGACACCGGCCCTCCAGGAACAAGTTTGGTGACCCCTGTTCTAGGTGAACTATCTTTGTCCTGATCAGCAACAGCACTTGCACACAGAATGCATTCTTCCTTTTGAACCTATATACAGAGAACTTCTTGTAACAGTGTGCAAGGTTTTTTAAATATCCATAATAATAATAAAACTGGGCATCATTCAGTAAACGACTGAGGATCACACACTTGCAGACTTCAAAGTCGTCAAAAGTCAAACTGCAAAGTCAAACTCTTGCAGAAATGTGCGCCTTGTTGCTAGAAGACGCTTTTCTGACTAGCAGACTCCAATATGCAGACTGGCTCTGACTTTCAGCAACTAGCATCAACTTCTCCAGACTGTAAATTAGCGGAAAATCGTATCATGTAGTGTATTCCAGGCTTTAAGTTCATATCACTTGACAAGCCATGTTAAATCGTAACACCCTTCAGGTACTTTTGCTCAGGGTACTTTCAGATGTATTTCAGTATAACAACTATAACAACATTAAGTTAAACTAAAATAAAATAAATTAAACAAAAATTAAATTAAGTTACCGGAGGAAAAGTTCTATTTCTGCTGTTCTGTTTCATCTACTGTAGAGTGAATTTGCATTTTCATTCTGCCTGTTGCTGTTTTGCAGCATGGAAATCAACCAACTGGCTCACCCTTTTGTTAAAAAAAAATGGTTAAAAAGGAAGACATTTTATTTTATTGAAAGCTTATTGCTTTGATGATTTTACCATAGATGCTCATTTTTTTATTAAAAATATCACATTGCTAAACATAATTTTTTAAAAGGTTTTTAAGAGTATTAAACAGTTTAACTTAACTTCACATGCAGTTATGAAGCGGTTTAGTTTTTTAGCTAAAATCTTGGTTCATTCCAGTTAATTTACCAGAAGTGATCTGCTTTGATGATTGGTTCTGTGAGGATGCGCACTGTTAGAGAAACTGTGCTACGTTTCATAGACTACCAAGTAAATAAAAGATACAAATCTTGTGGTGTATGGTGTAAACTCTGTATAAATACAGCATCACTTAAGTTTAATGCTGCTGCACATGAATTTCTACACATTAGCACTGATGAAAGTAATTCTGAGAAAAGAATGTGGAGACTTACATTTAGCATAGAGGCAGTCCATCATCGACTGGACAACATCTAATTTGGCCTTAATAGAAAAGTTGATAAAGTTGGTATCAACAAGGATGTAATAAGGAGGTCCAAGCTGGGTGTTGTATTGAAAGAACATACAAGATGGGTACTTTGCTCTGGGAGGGAAAAAAAAGGGTTGAGGCATAGATTATTATATACAATTAATGTAAACACACATACAAATACAAAGTATTACTTAACATATTACTGTAATTATCGCTACAGGAATTATATCGAAATTTAAGAGAACAGAAGTTCAAAATTCATTTTCTGTGATGACATGTACGTGATGTTCGACTAGGCCTGGCAGAAGTTATAAATTGGATTTTTGACATTCTGATACTTAAATCTTACAAAGCGATGATAATTTACCTAAAAAAAACTTGGTAATACCACTGGTACAGATTGTACAGTTGGACAGATTATTGTGTGTTCTATTTGGTTCATGAAACTTATGGACCCCATTGGCTTTCATTGTAGGGACAAAAACAGCCAATTAATTCAAATTAGGGTTTCTATGGATCATAGTTGTTCTGTGATCCTTACAAACCAGCGCCATGAAAATTAAACATTGAAGCTATTTTAAATCATTTATTTGTAAAAAATAATTGAAAAGAGAACAATTTGTTAAATCGCATGCACATCTTCTGCACACACATACACACAGTTTTTTTTTTCGCATTTTTTTTTGTGCTTGGATGGACACATACCTGCAAAATTCTCTCAAAATAGCCGACTCAGCAAGCTTTTGTTCAGCAAGCTGTTGGTGGTCCCATTTGATTACTGACTGTTCAATTATTATTAATCATTTAACTTTATTACTTAGGTTATTAGTCTTTGCTGCATCGAAGTAGCTACTTTGTTAGGTAATAAATAGAAAGCAAAGTTACATTAGCATCACCAGTAAAATTCTGTTTTCTGTACCATAGTAAAACTATTGTAACTATTTATTTTGATTTTTTCATTTACTTTTTTAAATTGTAAAAATAAAAAGTAAGTGTTATCTTATTTATTTATTTATTTATTTATTTAAAAATACTAAATCAAATACAGCTGCAAGCACCATGGGGGCAAGCACAACAGAGGCAGAATGAAGAACTAAGCATGGCTGGGAGCATAAGACTAACTGCAAAAATTAGTAGTTAAAGACATTTTTAGATTATTACTGTCGAAATGGCTGAAAAATCACAAATACAATCACTAGTAATACAATTTCATTGCTAATGGATACAAAAGGTGCCTTCACACTTCATACTCACACATACTTGCCCCTAATAAAATTAGCTAATTATTAATGGTATCAATAATTAGATGTAAGCAATATTAGCACAGAGCTTTCAAATATTGATCAATTAACACTGCATAAAAAGATGAAATGAATGGAATCGAAGAAAATAAACACATAATGCACAGATCTGTTTTGATATCTAACAGTTTTGGTAAAGGAAAAAAGAAATATGACATTTTAAATTTGGCTTAATTTTATTTGATTTGAAAACATGGTTTCAAAACTTGTCTGGTACAGCTAAATACTCTGTCATTTTAAATTAAGTTTAATTTACCATTACAGAATCTAGTAGTAAAATGCTTTATTAAATTGACTATGGAGAGGCCATACAGAGTATGCATGCGCATAGCATAGCTAGACAAGAGGAGCATTTAAGGTTTATAAATATTTTTATTTAATTATTTATTTATTTTTTAGAAAATAAAAATCGTTGGGATCGTTTAGAGCCCTTTAAAGAATCAGAATCAGAATCATGTGCTTTATTGCCATGTATGTTTACACATACTAGGAACTTGTTGTAGTGACAAGCTCCACAGTGCAATAGAATGACAGTGACAACTGCATTGCAACTGCATTTTGGACGTGTAAACTCACGGGCACCACTGAAGTCCACTATATGGAGAACATTTGTCAAATGTTTTCCTCAAAAAACATAATTTCTTTACGACTGAAGAAAGGCAGGCATAAACATAACATTTTCTGTAAATGTTTGTTCTGGAAGTAAACTACTCCTTTAAGATTTATGTGCCTCTAAGAATCACTGATTAACATTTTAAAGTCCCAAATATTTTACTAACAGCTATTCTATATTTGGAGAAACAATTAGAATAGATATATAGTCAAGGTATATACTGTGAGTCTGTGATGTTGATATAACATGCCATTCAGATGCAATTTCAGCAATGTATAAATCATCATGCATCAACATGCAAAGTAACACAAATGCAATCAGAAATATAGAATTCAAACTTACACTTCTTGTTCTTTAATGGCTGAGGGATCTTCTTTTTTTTTCTTTTGTGTTTTTGCCCTGTCCTGTTCTTTTCTGGACAAAGAAAAATAAAAAAGCAAGGTTATGAGATGCTAGTTTTTAGAAGGCTGTTTCATGTACAAGACGCAGGACGAGAGCAAAAAGGTCATGCATGTCAGATTTTATTTCTTGTCACATCGCCAGACCCACTGCAAGTGTGAAATGTACCTTTACCTAGGGTTAAAAGCATGGTTTAGAACAACGATAACCTGGTTAAAGTGCAGTATGAAAAACCTTAAAAATACCTTTGGTACTCATACACTATGTGACTAGCTTTGTGGCTGCTCTGGGTTTGCGCTCAACCAGAGTGTGAATACCAAACTGAGTGGAGTTATCGTTGCTTATTGTGCTAGTTATTGCCACAAATTTGCCATAATTGCCAGGACATGAAATGTTTTTCTTTGGACAGGGATGATGCAATAATTGGTAGGACACTTGTGTGTGATCAAGAATATTCCAATGTACAAATAAGCTTTCCTTTGATTTCTCTGCCCTCGTTTTTTCCCCCCTTACATCCTAAAGAAGGTGGAGCTAAAACACGAAGAAAGGAAACAAGGCAAGGATGCACAAATAATTAATGAGATGCAGCCACATAGTCTTGATTGGGTTGGTGTAAAGCAGCAAGATTCTACACCAGTCAAGCTTCACACTTCACAATGTGACTATTAAAGATCTAGTGTTTAAAAGTACTTTACAGAGAACATAAAGAAAGGCCAGCATTGAATGTTTGTTCCCCAAAATGGGTACAAGTCAGGGGAAATGTTCTATTGGCTGGTGAATTTCATAATGTGACATGCCAGCTAGGTGATCACTTCACTGTGGATTAGTTGAATATGTAAACTGTGGCACAAACTTCTGTCAGTAACATCACTTTGTGGTAAAAACCATGTTTGTATGATCAAAGAAGCATTTAAAGAGATTAATGTGGGCTTCAATTACTGTCAGGTGCCAACAGAGTGGTTGTACTGTTTAATACGCTCAAGAGACGCTTTCTCCAGCACACAACGCACATTATAATTATGTGCATATTTCCATTATTTAACAGTTTGTCATAACCATAAACAAGTCGTGGTAAAAAGAAAAAAAAAAAAACATGCTAGAATGTCAAATAGACGGAATGCAACAGGCATTTTCGAGCATCATAAAATTTATGCCAGAAATTATATTTATAACAGTAAATATAATGGGATGTTTTTTTTTTTTTTTTAAATAAATAATGCTTTACATTTAGGCCCAACAGGAAAAATAAATGGCGATAACATGTTACTGTGCTCAGAGGACTAAATGTTTGTGTTCCTACAATGTTTGTGTTATCTACAGTCTCAAATTACGTTTACTGTACACTGCACTATGCACCGTACACACCCCTTTACACTGCTGAAAGTGTGAAAATTCACATTCACCCGCACAAGAATAAAGTTAATTTTAAAATATATTAAAATAAACACAACATATTAGTATTACAATAAACAAAACCTCGACAGGTCATTTGTAACGATTTCATTCTTTTTTCTCATTCGTGACACCCTATCAACATCAGCAACTTGTGAGAAGCCTTTTAAGTGATGTGTTGCTTATAGATAAATAATAATAATTAGTAATAATAAAATTAATAATGATGATACTCACATCCTCGCATCCTTTAAAGTGATCATTCTTTTCATTGCAGCATATTTTTTCTGTTTCTTCGCTTTTCCCTAATTCAGACAAAGACAAGTTGCCATTCAGTCAAAGACGAAATAAAACTACTGTGTACATTATTAAACATTATTGAGATAAACACTTTATTTTACCATGACGAGTGAATATGCCAAAGATTAGCACCGTACTCCTCGTGTGTTACACTTTGCGACAAAGAGTCCTTTGACGTCACTATTATGCGACACATTACACATTTTACTTACGCCGCGTCATTTCCTGCGTCATCTATGCTAGCGCTAGATCCTGCGGTCTTTCCGGTACTCAGTAGACATCCATCAAGGTAAATATCTAAAGACAATACTGCAGCTGTTGTGTAAATATAAATAGTAAACTGTCGTACAGTACTTTTAAGGCTTATTGATTACTTTTAACTGCATTGTGGGTATTTCAGTACTGAGTGTTGTTTTTGTGATTATTCTATGTCGCATATGTTCTTTTTATGCCATTGTGATTCAGAGTTCAAGATATGTAGGTTTTTATTGTTATTTAGGTCGACAACGCATGCTAACATTTTTCAGGGACTTTAGTTTTGTGTATTTTGCTTCACTGTTATGCACCGATGTAATAGTTTTAACATTAAAGTCTGTACTGATAACAGGACTTTCATGTTTAAAGACCAAAATGACATTATGGCAGAGCTGCAGTAATTATTTAACACTATCTGACACTCGTGCAATTAAGGGTGCACGTGTACATCGCCGAGGCGTCAGTTGGTATTGTAAAGTATTCATGTGAAAGTATTAATTTTTTCACATAATGCTATGTTGCAGCATTTTGCTAAAATGCTTCATTTTTTGACATTAGTCTACTCTCTATACCCTATAATGACAAAGCAAAATCCAAGCCATGGGGCAAAGCAGATTTGTGGTAACCTTGCACCTATATTGAAAAGAAAAACTGAAAATGCGTACCAGAGCAAAAACAATTCCATGAGGTCAAAGGGACAGAGACAGGATTCTGTTGAGACACAGATATTGAGAAGGCTACAAAACATTTTCTGCTGCATTGGAAGCTTCCCAAGAGCACAGTGGGCTCCATAATCCTGACATGGAAATAATTTGGAACAAGCAGAAGTGTTCAGGAATTGAGCTGGTTATCCAGCCAAACTGAACATTCAGGGGCGAAGTGACCAAGAACCTGACACATGTGTGTAGATGGGAGAAACTTGCAGAAGGACAACCATGACTGCAACACTCCACCAACCTTGCTTTATGCCTGAGTGGCCAGATGGAAACTTGGAATTTGCGAAAACTTTCAGGCTATGAGAAAAATAATTTTTGGAATTGAGTCCTCTGTCTGGAGGAAACCAGGTTCTGCTCATCATCTATGTAACATTATCTCAATGCTGAAGGTAGCAGCATGCTGTATTTCGGAGGCAGAAACTGGGGGACCAGTCGCCGTAGAAGGAAAGCTGAATGTAGCAAAATACAGAGATATCCTTAAAGTGATCGTTCACCAATAAATAACAATTAAGTCATCATTTATTCACCCTTGTGTTGTTATGAAACTGTATTTTATAAATTTCTTTTAAAATTTTTTTTTTTCTTATGCTGTACATAAAAGAAGATATTTTGAGATATATATATATTTTTTCTCAGTATGATGGAAGTGATTGAGCTCCAATATTTTTTGGTTTCCAACTTTCATCAAAATATCCTTTTATTTTGCAGAATGTATGCAGAAAATCCGCAAATCAAGGTGTGCAAAGCTTGTCACATTATACCCTTGACCTGAGGCTTTAACCGCTGCTAAATGTCCTTCAGCAAAGTATTAAAAGAAAAGTTCACCCAAAAATGAAAATTGCATCGCGACCTAACAGCTAGAGGCTCCCTGCATTGGAAGCGACAAAGCAACCGTTTCAGATCATTTGTCATTTTTATCATACATCTATAAATAGAATTTGCTGCTGGATATTTGTCACTCACGTTGCTGTGCATCTAGCGTAGACAGAATTTTATTGTCCCTAGTCGCATCGCATCAGCTGGTGACAATGAAAGGGTTTGAATACTTTCTGAATGCACTGCTAATATTTGTACTTAAAACAATCAAACAGTGCTTCACAAATCCTAAATTATGTGTATGCTGTGCTTTTCCCCAGTAGGAGAAGATATGGGAGAGGTACTCAGGACCAGATAGGACAACAGAAAGCAAGGCAGACCCTGCGCTCACAGAGGTCTGAGTGGAGCCTAAACATGGTCTAATGGACCGTCTCTTTTTACTGACCTTCGTCTTCTGTTCAGTCTCGTGGATTTTCTTCTGGGAGGTGCGCTGGAAGAAAGGCAAGGAAAGTCAGATTGAAGAATGGCTCCAGAGACACAGCCTATCCGAATACAAGTATTTGTTTGAAGGTTAGTTAAACACTTTAAAAACAGACTCTTTCAGTTTTATAGATTTGCCTCACCTGCGTTGTTTAAAATATTAGAAGTATTGGTTTAGAACATTGGAATTTCCTCTTGTTATAAAATGTAAAGCATAGTCAAAGGTCAAGTAGTATCCACTGCTAAGGAACATATTAAGCAGAATCACTAATAATACCTCAGACTATTAGGGCTCAAACATGTAAGGACTTGAAATTTTAACTCATTTTCACACTTGAAATAGTTAACTGTAGGTCATTCTAAACCAAAACGGGATCCAGGGTTATCTTATTATGTTTTACACTGCTTATACTTAATACAGCATTAACAGTTAATTCTGGTTATTCATAATCATACGTATCACACTGTACATTGCTAAACCCTGGGTTAGTTGTCTTATTTGCAAATTTGCAGTGTCAACAATCATGATTGGATAAACACAAAAACCTTTGGTTTTCAACTAAAATGGGTAAAATTCAACAGTTTGGACATAGAGTGGTGTTGAGATCCCCATATCCCCTCTGGGATTTAACCCTTTAAGCCTAAAGGGTACACTGGAAACACCCCTCCCCCGAACTAAGTAACCCCTAAATGGAATAACACACAATATTTACATTTTTTATTTTAAAGCTAAGAATCTAAGCTTTTTAATGAATTTATTTTGTCCAGGTCTTAACTGAACTCTTAACTTAAGTGCTGAATAGTCCCTCTAAAATAGAGTGTACTGTGGGCAAGACACCCCCCCTCCACGAAAGTATTACTAATCATATTTTTCAAACCACTGCCTTGATCAACAAAAAATGGATATCATTTGAAAGATTAAAGTCTGAACTTTACAATGCAGTTATTTGCTGATAAATTAAATAAAAAATAATTTACATAATTTACAAAATATGTGCTGTAATATGTCAGAGACATCATACTGAGAATGTCTAAATGTAATTTTTTCCCTAAAAAATATAGAAAGATTTCTACCATACCTTTTGACTGTCACCACAAAATGTAATACGCATACAGCACACATATTGGCGAACATTACCAAAACAGAATTGTCCTCTTACCTTATTTCTGTCCTGACATATTGAATGTCAAATGTCCCTGGAGTGCACAAAATTTTCTTACACTTTTATCTGCTATTTCACAGCAGGAGAATGTCCAAATGAATTTTTTCCCCCTAAAAATACAGAAAGTTTTCTATCAAATGATAGATTTGTCCTGGAGTTGTGAGTCATTATTTTTGCGAATGTCACTCAGAAAAAGCAACAAACACTAAAAACACAAAACACTAAGTGCATAAATATAATTTTTTGTAAGAAATAAAAAATAAAAAATTACCCATCGTTTCGCTAGATAAGATCCTTATTCCTCGGCTGGGATAAAATTAGAGCCCTTTGAAGCTCCATTGAAACTGCACCACTAAAGTCCCCTCTATGGAGAAAGTGCTCTATGGAATGTTTTCCTCAAAAAAACGTAATTTCTCTGTGACTGAAGAGAGAATGGGCGTTCCTTCATGGGCTGCGTGCAGTAGACCAATCACAGCAGACTGGGTCATTGAACCAATAACCGCACATTAACGGCATGCAAAGGAGGGGTTTGGAAAAATGTATCGTTGAGTGAATTGTTTAGGAGTCATTCAACAAATAAGGTAATAATAAATAATATAATAAGACAATGAAAGTGTTTTTTGACCTTGCATGCATATCAGCCTGTTTACTGGGGACTCCCAAAACCAAAATATGAACCTTTGATAATCCATATAAATCTGCTCTTAAGAAAACAGTGATGTCATCACCTAGCTCAATTCAATTCTCATCCTGTCGTGTCTGTGCAATCAGTCAGTAATGTTGCCAAATAATAGGTATCCCCAACAAAGCAGTCTCAAAGGTAAGAGTGGCAAGAAAATAAAAAACAAACAAACAAACAAACAAACAAAAAAAAGCCTTGGGAGAATCCAGGCTCAGTTGGGGGGACAGTTCTCCTCTGGCCAAATTAATCAACATGGTGTGTCTTAATTCCAGGCTGCTTCAAAAGTCATTTAGAATGTTTCATTCCGTTCTTTTGGTAGCCTTTAAATGGTGCAACAATGTTTTGTGTTTTGTGTGCTACAGTTGTGTGACCTGTCCTACGAGTATAAAATGTATGTTACATGTCTGAAAACAACCACAAGTGGTGTAGCTCATAATTTCAACAGGCATGTGACTGGCAAAGGTCGGTAATGTTGCATACAGGGCACAAAATCTAACTTTTAGCAAAAAAAAGTTCAGACAGTTTTTTTTTGTTTTGTTTTTTTGCACAAAATGGCAGACACCCGTTTCTTAAATTTTGTTTATGTAGTTCAGTAACACTTAATCCATTTTCAATGTAACTTCACAACATCATTAAATATCAGTTTCCACCAGCTACAGAATAATAAGAGCTATTAGATACGGAGATGCAAACTCATCAGGTGAAAAAGGTGTCAAAGATGTGTCAGTACAACCAATAAAACCAGTTAGATAGCAGCAGAGGACCACTTAGCTCATTTGCCATAATTATTTTTTATGTTTTGCATTTGCATTATTAAAAGACTATAACAAATTTGATCAAGTTTATTGTACTGAAGTATTAAATATAGCATAACATTTAGACCAAGGGGAGATTTTTAAATTAGCTTAAACCCTGACAGCCTAAAAGTCTTAAATAACTTTTAACTGCTTGAAAAGAGAAAAAATTAAGTTAATTGTTAAGGCTAATAATGTAATAATTTTAATAATGGTTCTCTGCATGTCAAACAAAACTGTTCTTCAGATTGTGAATTGATTACATACAGAAAGTGAAAGCTAGTGTGTAGAACTCAATCAGTTAACTTGCGCTAAACAAATGCTCATTGTGTTTTGAAGGATATTGAGTGGGGGTTGTGTGTGCCATTGATTATCCGAACACAAACAAACGGCTCTGTCTCACACAAATGCAAAACTGTCATATTGTTAGCATGTAAGCAGACTAACCAGTAAGATCCAGAAATCACTTGTGAGCTACTACATCAGCAGAAACGGTGTATGCTTAGCATTTCTCCAACTTTGATTCATGTCCCTCTTTTTCGCTAGGACTATGAGAATAAATAAACAAAAAAATGACACTTCTTTTTACTAGTGTACACTTCATATGCTGTAAGTAAATAAAAAGTGTTTTGATTAGATGTTCTATGCGCTTCACTGACATGTACACAGTGGCTGTTCACAAAACCACAAGTGCACATGAAATGCACCATTTGGGGCAGAGCCTCATATCTCCCTCAATTTTTTAGGGCAACTGCTTTTGTACAGTTTTGTACTATTCAGTAAAGTTAGAAAAAGTGTAGATTTAGTTGGGAAAATGCACAATATTCTAGGATAGGTTGTCCATGTAGGCACTGCATGGTTGTTGTTGTTTTTTTCAGTTTAGTGGTAACAGTTTTTTTCTTTTTTAAAACCTTGTTAAACATTATATTATAAGATCTATTATCATGGTATAAAAATTAAAGTAGGTAAAACACAATCAAGGTATAAAATTAAATTATAAACCAATAATCCTGTTATTGGTGTCAATAATCCTAAAATATTGTTCATGATAAAAATCATGTTATTCATTTTATTTGTTTGTTTTCTTTGAATTATTTTACTTCAATTAAAGATGTTCAGACTCTGGAGGAGCTGAGTTTATGTGTGCTGTCTCGAGTGGAGGAAGTGGTAAAGGAGAAGCATCACTGGAGGGAGATTACTGAGGCCCAAGTGCAGCTGCTCAGAGACTTTGCCTTCCAGGAGTGGCTTTGTTCCCAGAGCCTGGAGCACTACTATCACACGTGAGTTCACATACAAGTCATTGTCATTGAAACAACATAAACAGCTATGCATACATCTGCATTCTAGTAAGAGAATGAGAAAATACGATTGTATTGTTGGTGATTTCAGAGTTTGTTTATTGTGATGACAGTGTGATAGATGGAAAAATGAGAGAGTGTTTTGTAAATCCAGGTTTAAGTGTACCCTTAAATGATGATGATGCTCCTTACTATGTTATTTCTGAGAAAGTACAGCTCCTGTAGTCGTCTTTGACGTGTCCGCCTGCTTGATAAATGGCAGAGAAATCAGCATGTTCCACAAACATCCATTCATCCGTCTATTCTTCATCTTTTGGCAGCCTGAAGACCCTGGGCTGCACTACCCTGGATGATCTAGCACAGTTTGACAGCCAGCTTCAGCTCTCTCTAGCAGCGTGGGGCTATTACTACGAGGATTACATCAAACTGTCCACAGGTGTGAGGGTCCTCCAGGCATCTAAGAGTAGCAGAGATCAAGACTACGAGATTCAGTTGGTGCACAGCCTTGCTGAGAGGCGGCTGAATGAGAAGTGGTCTATTGGTATGTATCTTATTGTTAGAATTGATTTATTCTTATTTAAGCAGTTTGTCAAAAAAAAGGGTCAAAAACAGAGATCAAAATATCCATCTAGTGCATGTTTATAAAGCAGCCAGCCCTGTAGCTGGGGTATGCAGGGCCTTGATGCAGTTTATAGCTCTAGTCCTCCTCTGGTATAATTGTGTTCAGGGGCAAAGTCTCTTTCAGCTATAGGCTGGGGGCCCCTAGAATCATCACCTCCTTTCTTCCCCTGAAAGCATCATAGTGGGAGACAAAAACACATTTTAAGTGAACAGCCCTTAGTGAGATGCAACGCAGAGGCCATTAATGTATTCCAGATAGAATACAAGACTTGACTTAACCCCTAAATCTGCCTCAGGAAGACTGGCAAACTAAATTGCTCTAAATGAATTGCATTTGGCCAGTGAGAGAGCAATAAAGCATACAATAATGACTTCTAAAGCTGTGTTTGGTCAGACCTGTTCAGTGATTCTGTCTGCAACAATACTTGTTTGTCTTTAAAGGGATCTTGATGCTATTTTCAAAGATCACTATTTTGTGTATTTGGTGTAATAGAACATGTTGGCATGCTTTAAATGGGTCATTGATTACGATTAGTGATATCACAAACCCTGAAATTTACATAAACCTTGCCCCTTGGAGCATGGAACCAAGGGGGTGGGGCCATTTTATGTTGTAGCAAGGACGTAAACAAAGGGCAGTGCTGTTTGGCTTCGCTAGCCATTTAGCAAATTCAAACTTGTCCGTCAAATGCCTACAAACACCTACAAAGTTCTTTTTATCCCACCAGCGAACTTCGAAAGTTGGTGTTTGTTGGCATTTATTTGATCAGTGTAAACTATTCTTTGATTATAGCTTTGGAGCTCGTTTAGCAACAGGCACGCTAAATTTGGTTCAGTGTTTGATTTAGCCATTGTAGTAAAGCCATGGTTAGTAATGGGCTCATAGTCCTGGTGACAGATATTTGGCTACACGTGTTTTTCAAAGATAAAACTAACGATGCTATACAGTCATTAGAGATCCACAGTCTGTAATCAGTACTAAATTTTAAAACTTTAGTACTAAAACTTTAGTATAGGATAAAACTGTATAAGATAATATAAACAGCAGTAGCATTTACAAATAACAGAGTATCTAAAAAAAAATTGAGACAACTACAAGAAAACAAACAAAACAAAGCAAAAAAAACATTGTGAAATGTCGTGCTTGCATAGGTTTTTTCTTGATCCTCTTCAGTAATATTCTCTGGGTCTGTCTTGGGCTCAAATTGATAAGTACAATAAGAGATGTGACATTTCTGGACAACATGCAATAGGCGGTTAGCGAATCAAAAAAACACTGGGCCAGCTAACCAATCTGAGCTCATTGCGAATTTCTGAGGGAGGAACCAGAAAGTCAACAGTTTTTAGGAGAATGGAAAAGCGGTGTAGAATAAAGGAAAAATATGAACACGTGACAGTGCACCCCATAAACACAATCCTTTAATGTTCAAAAAGCTCATTATTTTTAACGCACTGTATATTATTGTAGCTCTTCTATGCCCAGTCTTCCTAAAATGTGTTGATTTCTACAAAGCCTCTCTTTCCGAAAAGCTCAGTGTGCTCTGATTGGCCAGCTGGGTGAACCAGTGCGTTGTAATTGGCCGAACATCTAAAGCGTGTGGTAATAAATAGGCTTCAGCTTCCAAAGCAATTATAAAGACAGTTAATAGTCACCTTTATTTATATACCGCCTTTAACAATACAGAATTGTGACAGTTAATAATGTCATCAGTTTTACCATATCAGTTCGAGCCCGAGTCAGATTCTTAAAATGCAGATGACCAAGCCTAGTAAAAGCTGCATGTGACGCCGCCAGTGTTAAAGCATAATGGGTGCATGCTGCTTCAACTTTGCTTGGGCTTCCTGTGTGAAACAGAACATGTAGTGCATTAAGGTTTGTCATCTTTTCACACAGCGGACACAGAGGATACTATGTGTTTGTAAACATAAAGCCATATCCACACTTGTGATCATAAGAACGACAAACAGTATGCGTTACTCTACACTTCACCAAACTCTGCATTTGAACAGTCTGTAGCAAGTAATAAAACACACTTGTGGACTTTCATTCAGAAGCACCAGATTGTTCTAGCAAAGTTGGAATTGCCTCCTTTTTTTTTTAGAAACAGCCTTTGTGCACTGGCCTTGTACTCTCCTAGCTTCAGGAAACTGTCCTCCGTAAAATGCTCCACAACATGGCGACAACAACACTACTGCAATACATGAAACCATGCCTTGTGTATACATTTGGTTGCCATTATGCAAATATTTCCTCATAGTGACATATGTGAGGGAGAATTTGATTAGCCTTCTCTTTTAAGTCTTGTGACTTTGCAGATCTTATGCACGCACAAACAGCTACATAACACACTAAATTAAAAGTAAGGCATGAGAACGCATCATATGACCTCTTTACATTGTTTGAGTCATTTAATTAATTGAGAGTAATCAGATGAGCATATCTTGTAATTAAGTTGAATAAATTTAATGATTGGCAGTCCTAATTGTTACTCAATATAAATTTTGGTTTAATGCAATTACAATACCCTCTGTCCACTCCCTGGGGAGAGCATTGATTAAAAAATGACAAGGGATTTAACATTTGTATAATGTTCATTTAAATGTCAGTAAAATGTCTTAAATGAGAGCAGGAAGTACTAAATTCGTAAGGTGGCATTAAATGTTGCATGCTTTACTAAAAGCTAATGTTTCTCACTGTTTTTTCTGTTGTGTTTTTGATTTAAGTCGATCTTCTGAGATCTTATCTTTAAATCATAAACTCACTTTATTTTCATCACTTTCACAGAAAACCTGAAAAACTTGCTTCCAAAGTAAATGTATGATATATATATTCCTAAATCATACATTTTACTTGGGAAGCAAGTAATATATATATATATATATATATATATATATATATATATATATATATATGTGTGTATATATATATATATATATATATAATATAGTATTGTATTGTTGTATTTTATAAAGTTTAAAATGTTGATAATAGAAATAATTGTCTGCACTTTACGTTTAGAAAACAGTGATCCATTGTGTTCCTTTGTGTATTCCTTACATTTTTCTTAGTTGGACCTAGTTGGTTTCTTTAGTTGGTCTTTGGTCTTAGTTGGCTGAAAGTACTGTACTCATCTACCTTTATCATGTTTTGCTCCTGTGATTTCTTCTCAAATAAATGTCATGTTCGTTAAATCAGAGAGCAAAAAGGAAGTGGTAGTAATGATTTAATGATATTGTGATTTATATGAAGTGATGATGATGTTTAATGTTTTACATCTCAGCAGGAGCTGTGATATTTGGCTGTACCATTGCCCTGTGCTTTCTGATAAGGGACCTCATGTTTTACGTGATTGGTAAGTCAGTCATTTCGTAACATTATTTTAAAGCTTAATTATGTAATTCAAAAATGTGTTATCACAAATATTTTTATTTGTCAATAAATAAAATGGTCTATCTATGATATATAGTACAGTAGTACTATATCACAGTCTTAGAAATGTTACTGTTTTGACAGTTGGTTAATTGTTTCAAGTTATTTTGCTTAAACTGACTTTTTGCGAGTAGAAAATATCAGTTTGTCTTTCCAAAAAGTATTCGTTTTCTGAAATCATTGCATTAATATATCATTAAAGGGTCTTATTCCTATTCCTTATGCAGGGACCAGGGACTGTCAGGCTTTAAAAAGTACACAAAAAAGCTCTATTAAAGTATCGCAAAGGAAGTCCATATTTACACTGTATTCAGAGTCTACTACTGCCAGACAGCTTTGCTTGAACAACAGGACAAAATTTTTAACTGTATTTACAGGTTTATCTTTGGTCCAGTCTGGGTTGTTAATGATCAATGTGTGTTAATGATTTAGTTGATTGTTTGATAGTTGTAGATTATCTGCCATTAATTTAATCTATCAAGAATAGTAATGAAACAAAAGAAGTTAAACGTAAACTAAAGCTGAACATGTCTTAACCTCAATTTCAGTCAGTTTTCTTAGCAGTTAAGGGTAAAATTGAATGATAAACTAAGTGCAACTTTTAACACCAGAATGAGTCAGATAGCGTAATGTGTTGTGCATTAAAAACAGCATATACATGGCAGCATGCCATAGAAAACATTGGTTATGATGTACAATCTGAGAAAATCACCCAGCATTTTTTACTGGTTTAAGGTGTTAATGATTTTCATAATAGTGATTTTCATAATAATTTTAATTCATTTAAAAATACAACATGTGCAGCCGTCTTCCCACGCTTGTGATGATGAGCACTTAATATCAACTAAAGATAATCTTTAAGAGCTTTCTGCGGGTTTCCGTCAAAATAAATGTTTAAAAATTAATATTGTCATTTTACCGTTGTAATTCGAAATAAAAGCATTACTGTTATTATTGTTATTATTATTTATTTTTTTTTACAAATATTTTACAATATTTTAAATTAAATAAATGTTTTTAAAGGTGCTATATACAATTTTATATATTATATATATATATATATATATATATATATATATATATATATATATATATATATATATGTGTGTGTGTGTGTGTGTGTATATATGTGTATATATGTATAAAAAGAATCATACAAGACCAACTTCCACATGCTGTTTCTATATTAGCATAATTTGCATAATACTTACTTCGTCACTTGACATTGTTTACAAAAGCCAAATTTAATATATATTCTGTAATATATTCAGCATCTAATGGTTAATAGTATAAAGCAATTTACTACTTTCTGTTAGCTACAGGTTTAGTAGTACACTGAACTATCAAATTTTACTTCTTAAAGGGATAGTTCAACCAAAAATGAAAATTCTGTCATTAATTACTGACCCTCATGTTATTTCAAACCCATAAGACCTTAGTTCATCTTTGGAACACAAATTAAGACATTTTTAATGAAAACCGAGAGCTTTCTGATCCTGCGTGAACCGCAACTACCACATCTAAGTCTAAAAAAGGAAGTAAGAACATACACAAAAAGTATTCTCGTAGCTTCATAAACATTGTGGTTGCACTACTGATGTCACATGAAATATTTTAATGATGTCCTTGCTCCCTTGGCCTTTAACGTGGTAGTTGCATTGCTGTCTGTGCAAGGTCAGAAGGCTCTTGGACTTCATTAAAAATATATTTGTGTTCCAAAGATCTTCCAAGGTCTTATGGGTTTGGAAAGACATAAGGGTGAGCAATTAATGCCAATTGTCTTTTTAGAGTGAACTATCCATTTAACCTTCGATTGAAATCATTTGATTCTTTATAGTACATTTCATATTTGTTCACAAAAAAAACTTTTTGGAGCTTCACATCCTCTGGTCACTATATGGAAAAGAGAGAAGTGAGCACTCATAAAAATGTATTCTTTTGTGTAATATGAAAGAAATAAAATACTGTATTAAAATACATACTTTTTTTTTAATGAATTTATACTGTTTTTAGTTCGTTAAACACTTTTGTTTTGATAGTACTAACGTTTCTTTTTGTTTTATGTTGTCTCATTTTGTTGGATTGTCTGGGAAAATACAACTTTACATTTTTCAACCAGTTAATAATAATAATATCTGTTGTTATTATTATTATTATTGTGATTTATATTTTGACAACTGTTTATAAAGACAGTATTTTTTATGTTATTTGTTTAATTTCCTTGTATTGTCTGGGAAGATACCTTTTTTTTTTTTTTTTTATTTTCCATGGTGACACTTTAGTTTAGGGACCAATTCTCACTATGAGCTAATTATTAACTATGACTTTTGCCTCAGTAAACTCCTGATTTGTTGCTTACTAATAGTTAGTGTGGTAGTTAAGTTTAGGTAGGACTGGGGTGGGGGTATGTTTAAGGAATCTAAAATATGGTCATACAGAATAAGGCATTGTGCTATGTAAATAAACAACCAATATGCTAGTAATATGCATGCTAATAAGCAACTGCTTAATAGAATTGGTCCCTAAACGTGTTACCTTTTACGTTTATAAGTTGTCAGTTTTTTTAAGACTCATATACTCTCTTTAGGTGGAATAACTGTTTCCATCATCGCATTCGTCTTTACCATCAAATTTCTGTGTGAGCTTGCTGCTCGTGTGGTCAGCTTCTTACAGAATGATGACCCTGCCCGACATGGAGACCGCAGTATCTATGACTATGTGCGGGGTAATTATTTGGACCCACGCTCATGCAAGGTCTCCTGGGACTGGAAAGAGCCACAGGAAGTGGGTCAAACCATGAGTTTCCGAGTGCAGGTGACCAATCAAGTTTTTCTCAAAAAGTTGTATAAAATCTATACTGACTCTATACTTGACAATACATTGGTGCTTCATGCAACTCAGTTAAAATGTCTACAGTTTTATGTATTTATTAGTTGTTTTGAAATCCCCTCCCAGCTCTTTTACAAAAACGGCCAGCCTTTTCCTGCACACAGACCTGTGGGATTGAGGGTGAACATCACTCACATAGAGCTGGCTTTAGAAGTCCCTGTGACCCAGGAGGTCCTTCAGGAGCCCGAGTCTAATGTAGTCAAAGTGGCCTTCACTGTGCGTAAGGCTGGGCGCTACGAAGTAGCTGTCAAACTTGGAGGCCTGAATGTGGCCTACAGCCCTTACTACAAGATATTTCAACCAGGTAAAATGCATGTACAGATTCCTAATTCTCACTTTTTTTATGCTTTCTGTGTTTGAAATGAGGGACCTTGTCAGAATTCCTGTCAGAATTAACATACACAGTTTATAAAACTCTAGGAATATGACCCATTATATACAACCCACAACCCTCATATAATACTTGGTTGAAAGACCTTTTGCTTTTAATACAGCAGCCAGTCTTTTTGAATAACAGTCTATCAGACAGGTGCTCACATGTGTAACCAGGTTATTTTATATTTAGTCATTCAGCAGATGCTTTTATCCAAAGTGACTTACAAATGGGAACTCTGAGTCAAAACCATCAAAAGAACAATAATATGTAAGTGCTGTGAAAAGTCTCAGTTACTCTAGCGCTGTTCACTAACAAGGTTTTTTTTTTTATTAATAAATAAAAAGAAAACAAGTAGATAAAATAGAAATAGAGAGAGCTAGTGTTAAAGAGCCAAGTATGGAAGAAAGTAGTTTTTTTTTTTTTTTTTTAGCCATTTCTTGAAGATTGCTAGAGACTGCCCAGACTGAGTTGCAAAACGGTCAGAAACAGACTCCACCAGGGTGGCATGAGGGCCTGGCATTCTGTAGTGGGACCTGTGGTTACAGCCTAGCACTTTGCTGCTCGATTGGCATTTGCCAGAGAACACCAGAATTGCCAGTTCCACCAGTGGCTTTGTTTTGGCAGTGGGTCATGTGTCTAGAGGGAGTAGATCAGGGGTGATCAAGCCTGGTCCTGGAGATTGACTTTCCTGCAGAGTTCAGTTCCAACTCTGACCAAACACACCTAAACCAGCTAATTAGAATCTGAAGGAACGCTTGATAATTACAGACAAGTGTGTTTGATCAGGGTTGGAACTAAACTCTGCAGGAAGGTCGATCTCCAGGAACAGGGTTGGGCACCCTTGGTGTAGATAGTTTCTGGATGACGAAGGCATTTAAGGGCATTGACTGGTCTTCACGTTCCCCAGGCCTGAATCCAATTGAGAATCTTATGTACTTTATTTATTGAAGCATCCAAAGACGTGTCAAGGAATTTGGCTACAGTTGTCGTATTCCTCTTGTTAAGCCACTCCTGAATCACAGACAATGTCAGAGGCGTCTTACCTGGGCTAAGGAGAAGAAGAAATAGACTGTTGCCCAGTGGTCCAAAGTCCTCTTTTCAGATGAGAGCAAGTTTTGTATTTCATTTGGAAACCAAGGTCCTAGAGTCTGGAGGAAGGGTGGAGAAGCTCATAGCCCAAGTTGTTTAAAGTCCAGTGTTAAGTTTTCACAGTGTGTGGTGATTTTGGGGTGCAATGTCATCTGCTGGTGTTGGTCCACTGTGTTTTTTGAAAACCAAAGTCACTGCACCCATTTACCAAGAAATTTTAGAGCACTCCATGCTTCCTTCTGCTGACCAGCTTTTTAAAGATGCTGATTTCATTTTCCAGCACACAGGAAAATGCCACAGAATGATCACCTCCATGCCACGCCAAATTGAGGCAGTAATTAAAGCAAAAGGAGCCCCTACCAAGTACTGAGTACATATACAGTAAATGAGCATACTTTCCAGAAGGCCAACAATTCACTAAAAATGTTTTTTATTGGTCTTATGAAGTATTCTAATTAGTTGAGATAGTGAATTGGTGGGTTTTTGTTAAATGTGAGCCAAAATCATTACAATTAAAAGAACCAAAGACTTAAACTACTTCAGTCTGTGTGCATTGAATTTATTTAATACACGAGTTTCACAATTTGAGTTAAATTACCGAAATAAATTAACTTTTCCACGACATTCTAATTTATTGAGATGCACCTGTACATACATTTAGCCAGTGCATGTGCTAAAGTTGAGTAGCAAATATGGCTAAGTCAAAAGAGCTTTCACTTTCATGCTCTACAGTATAGTAAGTCTTTAAAAATGGCCAAAAGAACTAGCATATCCATTGCCAGTTTTCCCTTTTGTCGCGATTTAGCTCAAAGGGAAATGTATATAAATAATTACAATTAATTATGATTAATTACAATTATTTATATCAGCTACCAGTAGTAACTGTAGCAAAATCAATTTTGCATCAACTAATCTGTTCGCCCAGCGAACATTCAGTATACTTGTAAAATCAACTCTTAGAAATGACATTTTCTTGGCCACAGAAAATAACTTTCTTAAAGTAACATTTCATTAGAGCACGTAGCTCGAATCGGAATCGTAAAGGGACATTAATTCGCAAGGCAGAATCAGAATCAACGCTCATGTAATTTGTGCACAAGAGTTTTATTAACGAAGGACTAACACATAACTAACCTAAACAAACAAACATGAAGTCACTCATACATGGGGGAAGGGTCAGTGAGAAGCAGTTAGAGAGAGACAAGGAAATGAAGCTATGAAAGAGTCAGTTAGCCACCTGAGTGAAACCATCAGTGCTGTCTACAGCTTATACTAAACCTCTGTTTGTTTAGTTAAATGTACGATACTTGCATTTGCCTTGGTCGTCGAACAAGTGTCCAAATGCAGTCTCTGAAAGTCTTGATGGTTTGGAGCAGTGGTGGTTTTGGAATTGCAATCACGTTCTTCCGGGTCTGAAGAGGGATGAATTCCAAAGATGTTCTGACTCGATGGTAACTGGGAGTTTCTTCCCATGTGAAAGTGAAGAAGAACCAAGAGCGGAGAGGGACCCAGCTGAAGTCCTGTGATCCTTGGGGAATGGAAAGACAAGGCCGCAAGGCCTGGCGCGTGCTTAGAGAAGTCCTGAAGAGTTCTAGCTCATCTTCTTAGGTTCTAAAAGAACCACTGACTGACTGAGGCGAGTCATGAAGATGAATTCAGGAGTTGAGTGGAAGTGTCTGGCTCTTTGTGGTCGAGAGCCAGTGTTGGGTTCCTCCACACGGGCAGCAATTGGAAGACGTTGCAGACGAAGAAGACAGTGAAGAGAGAGAAAGAAGAGAGAGGGGTCGATGCCTTTAAACTCTCTGGAGGCTGTACCTCCAGGAGGTCCATGAACCAATGGTAACTTTCACCTTTGGAGGGAAAGTTTACGACTCTTTGTCTGTGAGCATGGTATTTTGCATATGTAATTCGATTGGGTGTTGATGCAAAAACTACTAAGGTTTCTTAAAACACTAATATGTTGCATAGGTACCAACATCTAATTTACACCATCTTTTAGATCATCAAAATACGAATTCAAAGAAACCAAACATGACATAAGTGGTTTATACAACTAGTCATCCATCATAACGCATGCATAAAACAGTAGAAAGACAAATACACAGACAAAATTAAAATACAATTCAGTAATACTGTACACAATGACCTGGGCTATGTGTGATAGGAAGGTCAAAGAAAGGTTTGTCTGTGAATGAATAGGAAAGAGTCCATTTCTATAGGCATTGTGTCTTTCCTATAGAGAAATGTAGTGTGCTCCGTTTGCATTCCTTGAAGCAATAAAACCTGTGATATCAGATGGTCACCCTGGCAACTAAGCCCTTTTGGGGTGTTAGATGCTTTGGGGGGTTGTCTTCAAAACTCCAGTATATAGCTGGGTTGTTGGTTTTAAAGATTATTTGTTAAATGTAACAAATAACTGTATGTCTGATTGGTCCAGATGCTACATTTTAATGCCTTTTTTTGTTAGTAATGTTAGTAATGTAATTATCAGGTAATACGTTGTTACATTTAAGCTTACATTAAGCTGTGCAATTTCAAAAACTTTCTTTAAAATTAACATATGCAGGTGACAAATGACATAAATTGCATGCGTGTGTTGCAGGTACAGTGGTCCCATCCAAAACAAAGATAGCGTACCACTTCTCCACATTGGTTCTGACTTACGGTCAGCAGCACACGCTGCAGATAGAACCACGGGATGAGTATGGCAACCCCACCAGTAACTCTGTCTCACTTGTGGATGAGGTCAATTACGGCATGCATGTCCACCCAGTAAGAACACTTACTGCATATCCAGAGTTTTTGGTCAAACTTTCAAAGTTTGGATATATGTATTAGCATTAAAGAGGTTGCAGGTCCAGCAAAATTTGCTGAGTTTCCATTCAGATTTGTTTTTCTTACTGTTCCTGCAGTTGGGCACAGTGGAGGAGGAGAGCTCAGATGATTGCTACAGCACATCGGTATCGTTAAACAAGCCACAGTGCCAAGTTCTGATGAGGCTCACCTTCAGGAAAAAAGGCTGCTTTAGAGCATGCATCTCATACAGGGACCAGCCACTTAGCAATGGGGAGTTTGACATCATTGTACTCAGTGGTGAGTTAATCTAGGTTTGTCTAAAAATGTTGTAACTTTCGTTTAATATTGGTTATTCACCCAATATTAAACTTGACTGATTCAGGGTTTTGGCCCAGTCTGTTTCAGTAGTGTTCAACAGACTTGAAGCAAGAACTGAATAGGCAGCTCTGTTGCCAGTCAGTAAGGCTACTGTCCTTAATGTAACCCAGGGCTTCCAGACCCACGCTATATCCTAAAATACTGTTATCGTGTTTTAACGACGAATCAGAGACAGGGGGTCACACATTACACAACATTTCAGTAGGAAGAATCGCCGACAACTCTGTCTGGTCCACAAACTACGTTTTACAACCGAACACATGTGAGAAGCGATGCAGGAAATAATGTAAGATCACATGTAAGAAGGATCACGTGAGACTGGATTTCTTCCTGTTAGAAATTGTAGCCCACAAGAAGCTTACGATACAAGTTGCTTTGACGAGCCAAGCATGCTAATATTTTGTCATAGATCTATGACTCTACCACCTGAACTTTCCCTTGCCCTGTTTTATATTCCTTCATTGGCTGTTATTACCAATGTCATTTTCAGTCCAAAAACATTTCACGCTGCAGGACTCTTGAGCAGGATGCTTGCAATGGCAGCAATGACAGAAGACTGTTGAATCATATAATTACATAACATTTAGTAGAGTTGAAGTGCATTGCTGTAACCTTTTCTCAATGTCTTTTCGCCATTATGCACTCATGCAGAAAATGAGAAGAACTGTGTGGAGAAAAACGTATCTACCCCAGGCATAAGCATCTACTTTGAGGCCTACCTCTACAGCATGGGCACTTACAGTAGTTGTCCTTGGCAGTTTCTAGCATCCTCCCAACTAGCCCTGCAAAGACGGCCCTCCATGGGTGATGATGAGGAGGAACATGACTCCCCTGTAGAGGGACAGTCAGAGAAGATCAAGAAACCAAAAAAGGTCTATTGCTATATTTCACCAAAGGTAAATATATTTTAAATGGTTTAATTTGTGTGGTTAATTTGGTTTGTTAATATTGACTCTTTGTTCATTTAAATACCTCGTTATGTTGTGTTTTAGCAATTTTCTGTGAAGGAGTTTTACCTGAAAATTATTCCTTGGCGCCTTTTCACTTTCCGTGTGTGTCCCGGAACTAAGGTTATCTTACCTTCTCTTCTGAATCATTTTACCAAAAACACTATTTTTTGGCTGACTGCAAAAGCTGTTGTTTTATTCAAGCATATATATTTTTCTGTCTGTTTTAATTCTGGCAGTTCACTTACCATGGACCAGACCCTGTTCATAAATACCTAACACTGGTAGTAGATGATGGTATTCAGCCTCCAGTAGAGCTCAGTTGTAAGGACAGAAATATCATGGCTGCCACCTTTATCCGCTTTCTCCACAAGAACATTGGTTAGTGTGAGGCAGTGTAGCAGTCAATACAATTAAATGTAGATATATTGGTGTTTTTGATGTTTTTTTTTTTTATGATGTTTGCATCTTATAGGTGGATCAGAAACTTTTCAGGATAAAGTGAACTTTTTTCAGCGGGAGCTGAGACACATTCACTCCAAGAGACCTCGCACTAAAACCTGTCTGAAAATCAGCCGTCACTCACTCCTTGAATCAGTGAGCAAATCTAGCATATCATTCCTCATTGGCCAAACAGAACAATACAGAAAGATGGAACAAGTTTCTCCATACGCATATAAGCCTGCACCATGTATTTCATAGATATTTTTGTTTTTTATTTCTTTGGTGTAGTGCAGTCTCAGCGCAAGTGACAGTTCTTTTCTTTTTTCAGTCTCTGAAGGCCACACGGAACTTTTCTGTGTCAGACTGGGGCAAGAACTTTGAAGTTGTGTTCCAGGATGAGGAAGGTTGGTTAACTGACTGGTGTTATTAGTTATACTAATTATTCTTCTGCATTTCACAACAGCTGAATAAAATAAAATAAAATAAAATAAAATAAAATAAAATAAAATAAAATAAAATAAAATAATAAAAATAAAATAAAATAAAATAAAATAAAATAAAATAAAATAACCTTTTTTAACCATTAAAATTTGTATTCATCGTAACATTTCATGACATTTCTGTTTTTCACCGTTTATAAACATATAATTATATTTAAAGGTTGATTTGTTCTGTGTGTTTGGGTGTGTTTATTAGCTCTGGACTGGGGAGGGCCACGACGTGAGTGGTTTGAGCTTATCTGTAAGGCTCTGTTTGATACAAATAACCAGCTTTTCACACGCTTTAGTGACAACAACCAAGGTTTGGTAAGTCTTAGCTGTACAAAACAGCTTTTTATGCTGCTTGATATTGCAAACTGGTATTTCTCATCATAATATTTTAATGTACTGTTGTAATTCAAAACATTCTGGTTAATAGCACAAATAGTTTTATTGTGGTTACTGCATTTTGATGTTTTTCTAGTTATTTACCTAAAGCAAATAATGAATTGGAAGTCTTGTACATTCATAGAAGGTAGCTTATTATAATGTTGCAAAATAAGATGGATGAAGAGTTCTGTACAATTATCTATGTATATTATGCTAAGAAAGTATTTTAAAGGGATAGAATTACACTCATCACCTTTAAATGAACTGTTGTAATATAGACATTGACTTTTTAATATTGTGATGTGGGTCAAGAGCTGATATGGAATGAGTTGTTCTGTGTTTTTTTTGGGCAGGTCCACCCAAACGCTGATCGCCCCCCTCACCTGAGGGTGAAGATGTATGAGTTTGCAGGTCGAGTGGTGGGGAAATGTCTATATGAATCAGCTTTAGGTGGGGCCTACAAGCAGCTGGTACGAGCCCGATTCACCCGGTCCTTCTTGGCTCAGATTATTGGATTACGAATGAACTATAAGGTAAACATAATAAACATAGCAATCAGTTTGCAGGTATGTAGATACACTTACTCTCCTTGGATTAAATTATGTAAGTGTTTTTTTTGTCTTTTTGTTTATTTATTCTTTTTTTTTTTTGGCAGTACTTTGAAACTGATGATGAGGAATTTTACAAAACCAAGGTATGCTTTATTCTGAACAATGATGTCAGTGAAATGGACCTGGTGTTTGCAGAGGAAAAATATAGCAAGTCAGGACATCTGGAAAAGGTAGTCATCATTAATTAGATGAGAAATTAATTTCAAAAATAAAATGTTAATTTTAATCTTGATTCCAAATATGATCGTGCAGTTAAATGCATGTATGTATGTATGCATGTATGTATTAAAGTGCACTTAAGGCAGGGGATGTACCTGAAAGGTCAGCATTCTGCAGAGTTTAGCTTCAACTGGCTTCAACACACCTGCCTGGAAATTTCTAGTGGGTCTAAAGACACCAGGTGTTTTTAATTATGGTTGGAGCTAAACTCTGTAGGACAATGGCCTCTAGTAGCAGATTTGGACAACCCTCTCTTAAGGGTTATTTAAAGGTACAGGTTATACACTTTCACTAATAGTAGTAATATTACAGGTGGTGGAACTGATATCTGGTGGTGCTCAAATTGTGGTGACCAATGAGAATAAAATTCACTACTTAAACCTGTTGGCCCAGTACAGACTAGCCAGTCAGGTGCGAGAAGAAGTAGAGCACTTCCTAAAAGGTAGGAGCCTGTGATCTGACTCTTTAATTAAACTTCTGTACAAAATCTTGAATTAACTGAATGACCTCTTCTGTTCAGGTTTGAATGAACTGGTCCCTGAAAACCTTCTTGCCATATTTGATGAGAATGAACTGGAGGTGAGAAATCACGTTTAACTATAGATACATAGCATATTACCAAAGAAGAATTGAAAATCATTTCATGATAGAAGTGTTTTAACAATGGTCCCATAAATATAGGTATAAAAGATCACATAACAATTGTTTTTACAATAGTTTTCATAGCTGAACCCTTTTATCTAAGCTCAGTTCAGTTTACCTGCAAATTTGTTGAGTTGTTCCATCACATGGGAGACCTGCGTGGGGCAGAAAAATGTTACTGAATCTTGTCCTGCTATCGGCCACAACATTCATGTTTTGTCCTGCTCCCGTCCGCAAAAGCCCGCATAAAAATATTTCTGTAGATATTTTTTTTCAGTACATAGATGAAATTTACATTAAATAGTTTGTAACATCTCGTAAGTTAAACAACATCCTAGCATAAACGCTGCAGATGAAATATTTGTTATTTAGGCTAAGCTTTATCATTCACAAATTACTGTTATTTTTAACAGAACAGTGCTCCCTTTATTATCACTAAAAAGCTGATACTAAAAATCTCAGTTCATCGCGATCTCAAAAGCTCTGTTATAACACAATGAATATGTGATGAAATGACTGCGTCTTATGTTAAGAACGCGCTGCTGAGGTGCTTTCCCTTTACGCCACAAAAACAGCTAACCTATCAAAATAAACCACGTAACATGTTTAATAAAGGTCTATTAATGCACATTCTTCTCCAGTCCTGTGTAAACTATGGCAAGCAAAGTTTTTTTTTTAATTTATTTTTCTTATGTGAGATGGCGGAGCTCAACAATGCAGTCTGAAGTACTGTAGCTGCTCACTTAAACGATCTTACTCATCTCAGTCTGCTCAATCTTGGTGATGTCAGTGCCCTAAATGATGTTATAATGGACTATTTCACATCCAGAGATGAAGGATTGGATGATGAAGTTACTAAAGGTGTCCCATGACTGTCTGTTTTATGCACAGTGTGTAAACAGTTGTGCTGCACACACTTTTCTAAACTACGTGGTACACTATTCATGCTATCTAAACAAACAAGGGGTGATTAAAAGTTCGGAGACTATGCCCATGATAAAAAATGGAAAACAGACGTTAGTCTGTTTGTGTAATGATGCATTATAGCGCTCCTGACTTGACAGACAGCTCTCATTAATACCGTGAATTAAAAGTGAAAGCCGTCTCACTTTAAACCTGTTTGTCTCAAAATTCCATTTCTGAAAATCATAGCTATCATAACTTTGTTTTCTTTCAAGCTTTGGAGAAAATAAAAGTTGTTTAGTTTTGGAAAGGGCTTGAATCCAAATTGGTTGCTGTTGCCTCTTCAGTGTACCTATTGTCACTTTTATTTACACCGAAGCTGGTAAAAAATATTCACAATTACTTATGCTTCTTAACTGGACAGACTGACCCCTAATTTAACTGCCGTTATACTGTGAGAATTAAGTGTTCCCTTAATTTTTTTGAGCAGTATAGATGGGTCATTCTGTGTCAACTCAACCAGAGGTCTCTTGCTCAAAATGAGGAATGACTGAAGAACAAATAATGTTGAGTGTGAATGTAGCCTTGTTTTTTCAGGCTCCTCGTGTAAAATCGATGTTTAAAAAGTTAAAGGTATGACTGTTTTGTCTTGTTTCCAGTTGTTGATGTGTGGTACAGGAGATATTAATGTGCAGGACTTTAAAGCTCATGCTGTAATTGTTGGAGGGTCATGGCACTTCAGAGAAAAGGTAAGTGACTTAATATTTAAAGAATGTATTTCATCTTTTTTCAAGGTATGCACCTAACATATGTTTATGCAGAAAGCATGGCATTAACAAACACATGAATGTTATTGTGCAGAGACAAGGTGATATGCAAAGTTCCCATGTGTTCTGAAAAATTTGGAAAATTGATGACAAATTTTACAGTGATGGAAAATGCACAGAAATTAGAAAAATTGTAATATGTCCAGGGAACTCTTGTTGTTCTCCAGAAAAATTAATTTAAAAATGTAATTGTTATCTCATATTCAAGAATTACCAGTTTACCACTTGTCCAAAACAATGAATGTGCATTCAGGGATGCTTAGTTTTAACAGTGTGAATATTTTTTCCCTGTGCTCTGTCCAGTGGTCACCTATAAGAGAAGTATTTTGAATGACGCTGTTTAGTCTTGTGTTTGTGCTTGCAACAGCTAGCTAATAATCTACTCACCCCCCTTGTTATCCAAGATGTTCATGTTTTTCTTTCTTCAGTCGTGAAGAAATTAAGTTTTTCAGGAATTTTCTCCATATAGTGGACGTCTGTGATGCCCGTGAGTTTAAACTTCCAAAATACAGTTAAAATGCAGCTTCAGAGGGCTCTAAACGATCCCAGCCGAGGAAGAAGGGTCTTATCTAGTGAAACTATCAGTTATTTTCTTAAAAAATGTACAATTTATATACTTTTTAACCTTAAATGCTTGTCTTGTCTAGCTCTTCAATGCGCGTGCATACTCTGTGTAATCATATCTCATTTTCTCCTCCAACTTCAAAATCACCCTACATCGCTGTTTCACCTTTTTTTTGGTAAAGGGCGTTTGCCCTTCTTCGCATGTTCACTTTCTAAACACTGGGTCGGTACTTCTGCAGTGATGTAGGATGATTTTGAAGTTGGAGGAAATAAATGAGATGGGAGTTTTTCGACATTCCCTAACTGTCTTAAAGCGAGTGCACAGAGTACACATGCGCATAGCAGAGCTAGACAAGACGAGCATTTGAGGTTAAGAAAAATATATAATTTTTAAAAAATTTTTTGTTTTTCAGAAAATGACCGATTGTTTCGCTAGATAAGATCCTTATTCCTCAGCTGGGATCATTTAGAACCCTTTGAAGCTGCACTGAAACTGTATTTTGGAAGTTCAAATTTGCGGGCACCATAGAAGTCCAGTATAAAGGACAAAAATCCTAAAATGTTTTTGTCAAAAAACATAATTTCTTTACGACTGAAGAAAGAAAGACATTAACATCTTGGATGACAAGGGGGTGAGTAAATTATCTGTAAATTTTTGTTCTGGAAGTGAACTAATCCTTTAAAGTGAGCTCATCCTAATTCTTCTGTTTTTTAGGTGATGAAATGGTTCTGGGCAGTGGTGTCATCCTTCACACAGGAAGAATTGGCACGTTTGTTGCAGTTCACCACTGGCTCCTCACAACTCCCACCTGGCGGCTTCAACACGCTTTGCCCCTCCTTCCAGATCATAGCAGCTCCCACACACAGTACGCTGCCCACCGCACACACCTGGTGAGCGCACGTCAAACACCCCTTTACTTTCACAGAAAGACCAAAATCCAATTTCCAAAATTAAATGTGATGTAAATATCCTTTTTTGAAAGGGGTCCTATTATGCTCTTTTACAAAGTCTTGATTTTGTTTTGGGGGTGTACTAGAACATGCTCTCATGCTTGGTGCTTGGAAAAAAACATTATTTCTCACATAATTTATAATATTGCAATACCTTTCTCCCCAGCCTGGCCCAAATGGCTCGATTAGTGCCGGGTTTGATGAAGGCCCGCCGAAAACGAAAAAATGTGTTGTGATTAGGGTTGCAAAATTCCGGGAATTTTCAAGACTGGAAACTTTCCATGGGAATTAACGGGAATATATGGGAATTAACGGGAATTAATGGGAATATATGGGAATTAATGGGAATTATTGGGAATAAACTGGGAATTTGCAAAATTTCAGGAACTGGGAATGTAAATGTAGATGAGAAGAAAAACTTGCAGCATAATCTTGGATAAAACAACCAGGTTTAATGCAATTTTAGTTTAATTTCTGACCTACACACTGCTCAGTCACATGCACACTGCTTACTGCAGGGCTGTTAAGGCCACACACCCTACATCCACTGTACATTCCTCTATAACATGCACAGATCAAACTATCAAAATATATTATGGCTAGTGTTCATGTCAATTACATAAATATTACAAAAATATATATGTTTAAAACTTCCTTGTGCTGTGTGTAAGGTACTGTGCAACTAAATTATGCCATTGTTAAAACAAATACACTGGCTGAGCAAACATTTAGGTGAGATAATAATAATTTAAAAAACAGTCTAAACATTACCCTCCCCCACACAGTCCCCCTAGTAGTCACCTAAGGGGGTAATTCCCCCCCATTTTCTCTGAAGGCACAGTTGCTGCATTTGAGCCCAAGGGCTACATCTAAATTTTGATATTACTTGTGTAAATTAAGTAAGTTTAGGTAAGTTTAACTAGCAAAAACCAAAATGTTTATACAGTATATCTCATGTCCCAGTGTTTATACAGTAGCTGGCCAGTAAATCAGATATGAACAATCTAAGCTAGTTAGCATTATTTCATTTACTATTTAGGAAGTATCATGTGCTAGCTAGCTTAAGCTGCAGTGCTATTCCTTATACCTTCTGCTAGCCAGTTTCATACAGAAGTACAGAACTGGTCAAAAGTTTGGACACATTCCTATTTTTGATGTTTTCTGAACATCTCTTATGATTTCTTATGTACATCAAGCCTTCATTTATTTTTCAGCACAAATACAGTAAAAAAAACAAAACAGTAATATTGTGAAGTATTACAATTTAAAATAATGGTTTTCTGTTTTAATATACTTTAAAATATAATGTATTGCTATGAAAAAAAGCTGAATTTACTACAGTTTCACTGTCACATTGATGTAATCCTTCAGAAATCATTCTGAAATGCTGATTTATCAATTTTGGAAACAGCTGTGCTGCTTAATATTTTTTAAATTCCCTTTTCTTACAGGATTCTTTAATGAAAAAGAACAGCATTTATTTAAAATATAAATCCTTTTTTAATAGTACAGTACTGTTCAAAAGGTTGGGGTCAGTATGTTTTTTTTCCAATACTTTTATTAAACAAGGATGTGTTCAGTTAATAAAAAGTAATAGTAAATACTTATATTGTTAGAAAAGATTTCAGTTTTGAATAAATTATGTTCTTTTTAAGTTAAATCCAGGCAAAAAGCATCACAGATTCCAAAAAAATCAAAAAATGTCATTTTTAAAATTTGTATTAGTTTGCATGCATGTCAGCTTATAATCAAACAAAATGTTGAAATTTATATTTGTTTATGATACAGCTTCTTTAAATTTCCCCAAATTTCCCGTAAATTCCCGTAAATTTCTGTTAAATTTCCAAATTGGAATATTTCCAAAATTCCCCGGACAAAGTTTCCATGGAAAGTTTCCGGAAATTTACCGGAAATTTTCCGCCCCTTTGCAACCCTAGTTGTGATTGGTTAGCTGTCCCACGGAGTTGCGATTGGCGAATAGCTTAGACGGTGTTTCAGTACTGCCACGCCCCTTGCCAAAGCAGCAAGTTCTGTCTGCTTCGTTATAGTTAAGGATATATTAAGGTATAGTTGACGCTGCAGTAGTGTTGAGTCCTATCGTAAGCCTGCTAGATCAACAATACGTGATATTATCGTGCTAATTTATTCAATTATTTACATAGTTTTATTGCCAAAAAACAGCTCCAGCATAAGGCTAAAAGCAGCCTAATGTTTTTAATATGACTGAATTTGTATTTAGCGTGACAACAGTTGGATAAAAACATTCTAAGTTAATAGTTACAGTATAATGCTTACATTTCCTTAGTTATTCAAAAAGCAGCTACAGAAAACGAGCGAAGAACTAGAGCTGTAATCGGGCCTTAAAAGTTAGGCCCGACAGAATTCGGCCCGAGCCCGACAAGTATATTTTGATTGACAGCTTTTTAAAAGCCCGAATCCGTTTACAGCCCGACATTATTTAAATATGCGGAAGCACACAGCTCTTTTGCCTTTTGTCAAGAATAAGTAATTTATACATGTATACATGTAACAATTTATTAATGACTAACGTAGGCTATAGGCCACTTGGAAGTTGGAACAAAGAAATAAAATAAGTTCTCTGTAACATCGTAACATCTTAGCACTCTAAATAGGCATACACTCAGCCTATAAATAGGCCAACGCGCCAATAAAAATGACTCTTTCTTAAATTAAATTAAGATAAGTTCTAAATCAAGATGGGGTTTTGGCAATAACGAATTTAAGATAAAGGCTCCGCGGGATTTGCTTCGCCACTTCTCTCCACAATCTGGCCTCAACGCGCCGGTGAATAGCAGCTGAAATGTAATCAGAGAATACTGCCAACATTAGCCTATATACTCTGTCTACATTATGCATTTAAGACTCAATTAGTATTTAGTTATAATTAAAAAATCTTTACTCACCAAGATTAGGCTACATATTTTTGTGGAGGAAAATTATTGAATCCACTGTAGTTTCAACGCGGTCCTGCGCTCACTGATGGCGCGTCCAGCAGCGCTGAACACCCTTTCACTGCTGCTGCGACTGGCCGGAATGCATAGTACTGGTAGATCTGGCTAATTTTGCCAAAACGTAATCACCAGAAGCAAGCCTCCGTTTCACCTCCTCAGCATCAATTTTAGCATCTTTCTCGCGCTAATCGAAACGCATCACATGACCGCTCATTTACCGCGCAAGCCGGAGCGCAAGCCCGAGCCCGTGTAAAATGATATAAATTAAGCCCGAACCCGACCGAACCCGTCGGGTCCCATTGGGTTTCATCGGGTTCGGGCAAAGATCTTCAGCTCTACGAAGAACATCATCACTGATTTTAAAAAACACTCACGTTATACGTGAAGCTATCTGCACTGTATGATGAATAAATCTGTTACCACACAGTGTACACCAGGGTTGGGGTCAATTCAGGAATTAACTCAACAATTCCAATTCAAAGAAGGAAATGGAATTGGAATTGGAATTCAACAACAATTACAGGAAACAGAGTTGGAATTGAATTGGAATTACAGGAAGTGGAATTCAATTCAGGGAAATTCCACTGAATTCTGTTTATTGCTGTTTCTGAGCATTTATTTGTGATTGCATTTAGAGACATACATTTGAACTTTATTTATGATGCTTTACAAATACCAAGTAATGTATAAAAATAGACTTGATCAAATGCAAGTAAATAAAAATGAGAACTGTACATTATGAATTAATAATTGAATGACAGTGGTGATAAGTTTCTGGATGTACTATACATTCAACATATGATTACCACATAATATATGTCTCAACTCACAAAAAAAATGAGTCATGTTCATTCATGTATTTCATTCACTTTTTATTGCATCGAATTATCATCATTTCCTGAAATTTGGCATCGCTAAGATTGCATCTCTCAGGCCTAAATATCTTACCAGCAATACTAAAAACGCGTTCTACAGGAGCAGATGAAGCAGGCACAGCAAGATATTGGCATGCAATTTGAGCCAAAAAGGGGAAATGACTCTGGTTGTCCTTCCAGTACAGGAGAGGATCAGACTCCTCATTGTGACATGGTAGGCTTAGGTAACTTGGTACCTCCTCTGATGGCTGGTAACTGTGTAGATGTAGAGGGAACTTGGGTGTCCATGAATGCAAAAAGTTTTGACCTACAATTTGTGAAATGATCATGCTTAACATACTAAACATACAGTACTTTGTATTTCTTTTATATGTTTGTTGTTTATGTGATTTATAATATTTAATGTACTATAAACTATTAAGCAAATCAAGTCAAATTATTTTATTTAGCAACTCAAGTGGAATTTAGTGGAATTTATTTGATTTCAATTCTGTTTCCTGACATTCCAATTCAATTCCAATTCCATTTCCTGTCAGCTGCATGCAATTCCAATTCCAATTCCATTCCAGGAAGTGAATTGGAATTTACCATTCATTCTCAATTCAATTCATGAATGGCCCCAACCCTGGTGTACACGTCTGCGGCACGCTCTGACACGGCAACTGGAGATAATCGTCGCTCAAGTCAATGCATGTGTTTTGACCCCTTATACTGCACACGTCTATGGCATGGCTCCAACACGGCCACCGAAGCAGATCACACCCACTCTAGTCAAAGCTTGTGTTTATATCAGCCGCCCTGCGGCTCGTTGAGGCATCCCAGAAATGGCTCTCCGCACTGCATGAAGTTAGGCTAATCCCCCACCTCATCCCTACCCACCCCCCAACCATCCGAATTTCTGTAGGCGGATTTATTTTAATGATATTCTAATGGACCACATTATAACATCTGGGGAACAAAAACGCTGTAGTCTAAAGAAGCAGTTTGTTGTAGTTCTTGAAAAGGGATTTTTAAAAAATTAAATATCTCCTTTTACAGTGGACTTTGAGATTTGTACCTTTGTAGATCTTTTTATGCCCAAACATACACACCACACACTGACTAAAATTCAAAAAGTGAAAAAGCATAATATGACCCCTTTAAAAATGTACATTTCCATTGTATCAGGGTTTGTTAGTAATATTCATATTAAGGTTTTTGCACTTGTTGCCATTTGATGTAAAAATGAAACATTATTTACTTATTAGCTATCTTGAATGTTTTACATAATAAAAATGTTTTAATATATAATAATGTTTCTCAGCAATGTGAATTTAGTTTTGTCAGAAGTATCTATAGGAAAAAAGTGATATTTTTTATATTAAGCTTGCATGTTCAACCCCTCCTACATTGTTCTGTTCAGTTTTAACCAGCTGTGCCTCCCAACATATGACTCCTACGAGGAGCTCCACAAGCTGCTGAAGCTGGCCATCAGTGAGGGAAGTGAGGGCTTTGGGATGCTCTGAACATCAGTCCAGCTCAGGCAGAAACAGAGTTATCTCCAAACCTCCTTTTTTTCATGAACTTGTCACCCCAGTGTGCTTTACAGTGTACTGTAAAGGAAGGACTTTGATCACAAGATGCCTCTGGGAGGATTCAGGAGTTATGTACATATGTATTTAAAGACTATTCTACATGAAGAAAATAAGAAGAAAACAATTTTTTTTCCAGATAGTTGCCTCTCTATATGTGTGTACAAACATAATTAAATGGCCTACATAAGTGTCAGGATGCTTGTTTTGCATTTGACATAAAGAGAATGTTGTTGTTTTTTTATGGGTCATAGTAGATTAAGGGATGTTGCATACCCTGGGAATGGGAATGACTGCATACCCTCTACATTGGGCCTTAACTGATCAGGGAAGGTTGTGTATATTAACTGCTATTTTATTGTATGCTTTATTTATACAGTGTATACATTTTCCCTGTAATTGTTCATTTGATATTTATGAAAAAGGGACCTTAGACACGTTATAATGTTACCATCTTTTTTTTTTTTTCTTTGGGGATTTCACAAATTATAAAATTGCTTTTCTCAGAGATGTTCATAGTGTTTTAGTTTCAACTGTTTTGGGAACATGCATTCCAGAAACAGTTAAATATGTGTTTCAGGTTTCAGATAGCTGACTTGTAGATTTATCAGATCAGTGCTCTTTGCTCTCTTCTTTAGCCCCTTACTTTTTTTTTAATATTTTGAACATTAATTATTACTGAGCATATGTACTGTAGAAATCAAGTTATGATCAAACTTAGGTTAGGATCTCCATTAAAAAAAAAAAAAAAAGGTAGCTAGCTCTAAAATATAATTACAAGGACTCCTACCACAAAACTACTGTTATACTGAAATGTTTGAGTAACATCTATGCATCATACCAAACAAGTCAACAAACAAAAAAAATAACATTGCTTTTTGCTTGTTTTGTACATAAATTATGCTATGTTTAAATTATTTTGTTCTGTTAATGCCGCTACAAAATTAAAGTGTAGTCATGAGGGGAAAAAATCCTAATGCACAATGGCTGACTGTTGAAGAACATTAGTGAACTGTTTTCTACTGAATAGAGCCTGTAGCAATATTCTGGGAGGTCACATTCAAATTTTGACTGTCCTTTTCTGATCTCTACAAACCATTAGCAGGGACACAAAATGTTAAAACATGACTACCCTGATGTTACACTGTGCTCTTGCCCCCCTATATATATATGAAACCCAAGAGGATATCATCAAGAAAAAAAAAAAAAAAAAAAAAAAATATATATATATATATATATATATATATAAATTTTTCTTTTTTCTTGATGATATCCTCTTGGGTTTCATCATTTCTGTGCAGATGGCTACAGTTGATATTTTATTTATTCAAAAAAAAAACAAAAAACATATGTATTCATTTAGTAAGTGCAAATGTAATTAAAAAATGTGGGGTGGTAATCTAAAGCATAATGTTTTGGATTAGCTTCACTACGACGTAAAATTCCAAATTTAGTCCTGCATTAAAAAAGACACCATATGAGTAGCCAGGAACAAGGCTCTGGGTGTCTGACGAAGGAAAAAGAACTGAAGTACAATAAAGAAATATATGGGTCAATATCACCATAGAGTGCCTTTCAAGCCTCACAATACTCAAAAATTTTGGTCTTAATTTTCTATTCGCTTTATGTCATGTCATAAATAGTAGACCCTGAAGTACTATAAAAACATATTAGCTGAGCTCCCATACATTTTTTTAAGATATGTCCACCCTGTCATGGACATATATATTACTGTTAAATACATTGTCATTGCAATATTAAGCTGCAAATTTTATTTTTTATTCCATTTCCTAAGCAGGGTTATTTGTTAGCTTTCAAATTATAAATACATAAAAAATTTTATGTAAACCATGCATTTTTTAAGGAGCTATACAATTCGCACATGTATCTTACTTGAAGAAAACTGTGATATTTGGATGCAGTTTTTTTTGTTTGCATGTTATTGACCCACAAAAATTAATAATAAATAATATAATCACATTCTCAATTACATTGATATCCACCCCTTCCCCCAATGAAATGCTATGAGTGGCCAACACGACAGGGTGGACATTTTACCTTCAATTAGCATATTAGCTTACAGCAAAACTGTGACTAGCTAAATAGTCAGTCTGGTTGTTGAAGAGAATTTGGTATATTTAAACGTACATATTTTGACAATACTGTATTCTAATCATTTCTGGCATATTTTATGCAGACAGGGTGGACATGTTAAGCTTAGGAAAATCAAGTAAACAAACTCATACAAAGAAAATTTATCAGTTTAAAAGTCACCAACTCATCTCAGCTGTTGAAATTCCCGCCACTGAAGAGACAAAAAAATCTGTTGTCCAGATGTCAATAAAGGAGATGGCCTTTTCTTAAAGTGGTGGATTCCCCAATATGACAGTGGACTACCATTCAAGGGACATGAACAAACTCTTCGTTTTTCTTAAATAAAAATATTGTTTTTATTATTTTATTGATTATTATTAATTAATTATTATTATTAATTGAGTTGTCTCTTGTTTAACTAAATATTTCCAGGAGAAGAAAATTGTAACATGATGATTTATGATTTAACTATATTCTACTCTTATTCAAATTTAATGAGCAGTGCATGGGACATAGAAAAATAACATGCATCCTCCTATGCAAATCTTTAAAAAATCTAGAAATTGTATCTAAAGAGCCAAGTAATGTTTTGTTATTAATATAAAAACTTAGACTTACATAACACACCCTTTCATAGTCATTTTATGTTATCATGGCAAATGAGTTATGTACAAGAGACCAAAAGACACCCTACAGTGATATTGACCCATATACCATTAAAAATTATTGCATTTTCGTATGTAGCTCTGTATTCAGCCTTGTGTTACTTCTACTGTGCCCCTGACGCACATAATCATGAGTTATAGGGCTGCCATCTCTGAGGCATTTAGAGTGCGACTCACGCAATTGAGTTACAGTTAGAGTGTGGGCTTTTTGAGTCACTTCTTCAGCGAAATAAAGGTTTGTATACCTTTTATTTAATTTATAAAGTCTTCACTGTGCTGTAAATTATATAAATTTACGCAACACAACATGTTTTGCATGATGGAAACACCTTTTGCCTTGCATAACATAATCTGATTTTATTCCTTATAATACTTAACTGAATTTAATTTGATGTTAAAATATGTTGATTTTAAAGTATTTCTCTGTACTGTTTGTTTATGGGCAGGTTATGGAGTCAGTCACAGCATCTTTCAGATACGAGTGAAATGCGTGGCGGCAGTCTGAGGTTTGCAGTTCCCCCGCAAACAGCAGCTCATCACCGGCTCAGATTTTGGCGACACACCGGCACGGAAATTAGCAATATTTTGGTGAAAAGGGATTACAAAGAACGGTTGAATACACTTAAAGTAAAATGCTTATTTTAAATATTACATTTTTTTATTTCTATAATGCTTGTTAAACTAGTTTTATTGCTCAAAGAAATGCAGGCAGAGCAACACTCAATTCATTTATCCAATCAGAAGCTTGGCCCACCCTGGCCCCACACTTTATCAAGTATACCCGGCTGCAGCCTGCAGAATGGGGCGGGGCTGCACGTGGGGAGGGGCTACACACATAGCCCCGCCCACAAATGGCTTCATTGGCTAATGACATGTAATGACGTCGTCAACTCCGTAAACAGGAAATGCGGTTACGAGCATAGTTCAAGCTATGATTCATTCGTTATATTAAATATGTTACATATAAAATATTAAACAATATATTATAAATTCGTTAATTATCTACATGTGATATTAATAAATGGTTCAGTTGGCTAATGACATGTAATGACGTAGACACCTCTGTATACAGGAAATGCAGTTAAGAGCACAGCTGAAGCTATATATATATATAGAGAGAGAGAGAGAGAGAGAATATCATTCATTAACTTACATACAAAAATAAAAAATATACTATGAATTCGTTAATTATCTACACGTAATATTAATCTATACCAAACATAATACATTATGTTTTCATTTATTATTTTGGGCAAAATTTTATTATTATTTCTAAGCAAGCATGTCATATCTTTGTGCATTAAGAACTGTATATCGCAACGATTAATGTTTATTTGCAAATTTAAATTATTTATGGGTTTTTATTTTTATTTACGCATTTACTTGTATTTTAATGTATTTTTTTGTCACCAACTCAACACTTAAAGTTTCTTTGAAAATGTTGTCTTAGAAATATGAATTAATAAAGTGCCATTTTTAAAAGAACTACATGACAGCTATTGCTTTGTTCTGATAACAAAACTGTTCACAATAAATTATGTGTACATGTAGAGATAAAATATAGAGATTACCTCATGTTAAAGTAAGTTGGAAGTCCAAAAGCGTTGGACTAAACAATATATGAAGAGGAATAAACTCAAAGAACATGAAGATAATGCAGTTTGAGTATTTCATTTTATTGGTCATACAAAACAGCAGTTTAACATCACTGTTTTATTAGCAGAGGCCCACCTGTTGTGTCTTCCGTTGTTACCACATACATTTAACATGTAATAATACACACACACACACACACACACACACACACACACAAGTTCCCTCCAGGATAAAAACAAGACCAACACACACAAACCTTTTGGGTTAACATTGATTCTCCCTTCTACTACGTTGCACAGGCATTCTAGCTCTGGCACATAAAACAGGAGTCCATATTCTCTATACTGTCATAGAATCCTCTCAAGCAGCCACGCCTCCCATTACCATAAAACCCAGAGTAGGATTTGAACAACATTTTGCATTTGTTGCACTCTCTGATGTCAAAGGGCACCCGCAATTCAGCCTTGGATGATGCATTCCACTTCTCCCAGTTCACAACACCTGTAGCCAAACACACACACACACACACACACCCCCACGTTACCCATGATACCATTTAAGGCCTTAATTTTCGCAGAATCAATTTAATGACATTTAATGATTTTTAATGCCCCGCGGAAACAATGTTTACTAGCTGCCAACCGTTTGAATCATTCTTAAAAGCCATCTAAAAAAAAGTTGTTTATACATCCATATTTTTTTCTCTAAACCCTTACGAGTTCCTGCGCTAAAACGGGGAGCAGGCCTCAGGTTGGAAACCACTGCACTAGCGAATGACTTTACACGAGGGCAGTCTTATTTTATTTACTTCACCAGGGGCGTTTCTAGGATTTTAAAACATCAGGGGCTATTATGTATTTATGTATTTATAACTGTAGCATGTAGCAAATATATAGTTGCATGCAAAAACAGGGCCCTATTTTTTCCCCAAATTTCTTTTTTTTTTTTTTAATTCCTTTTTTTGTTTTAATTTTTCTGGACTTCTTTTTAATGTTTAAATTTAATTTTATTAATCAAAATGTAATTAATCATGTGTAATTAATTAAAACCATAAATCTTGTACGATTTACCGTCAATTTTAAAATTTGAATTTATCAAAAGTTAAGAACAAATACATGTTTAGGACCCCATGAAATGTTTTATTGTTTTTTCACCTTACATTTTATTGTTACCAAATATGTTTGAGCATGTCTGTTTATTTGAATGCATAAAAACAACTTTTATTTATTTTTACATTTATTTATTTATTTATTTTAAATGGAATTTTGTGTTGTGTATTTTTTTTCTGGTTATCAAATGAAGGTATAAAATATTAAATAAATTGATCTTCTAATGAAAATGATATTTTATTTTTGACAAATAAAGGGGATTTACTATTCAAATTTAAAACATGGAAGAAATATTGTGTGGAAAAAAAATGTAGTAGTAGTTGTAGTAGGCACATTACTGAATGGTTAATAAAGTTAAACCGAACTTTTACTTTGACGGGTTGCCGTGAATACCTGTAAATTTCTGTGTGTATATTTGACGCTTGTTTTACTTAAATGAAACAGTGAAATGCTCATGAAGTGACTCTCAGAGCAGTTTTGGAGATGTTGTTGATGTATTTATGTCCTCATATAGTGAAACGGCAGACGCTGAAATCACTGTGAGCGTCACACGCGCATCAGTATTACATGTAAAGAAACCGCGCGTCCGCGCATTCATAAAAAGACAGCAGAACATGCAGGATTCATATTTAAATAGTCTTTTGCGGCATAATATTTACAGATACTAGTCCATATCGCGACTTGATGTGTAATGACCAACTTTTGATTCATTCATTCAAACTTTGATAAATTCCGTGGAAATCATAGGGCTATACAAAAAAAAAAAAAAAGCATTGGGGGCTGGAGTAAAAACAGCCCCGAATGATTAGCCCTAGAGACGTCCCTGTACTTCACATCTCCTTATACAATCGCTCATTAGTGACACAATGAACCCAATGTTGTAATCAAACATTACAACTAATCAAATAAGACAAAACTCGAAGCTCAAATACTCACCAACTCAGCAACAAACTAGTGGAAATAAAATCCTGCTGAGGGTGTTGGCGTCGTTAACCAATGATATAATTTGTGGGCGGGGCGACACATGTAGCCCTGCCCCACATGCAGCTCCACCCCGTTCTGCAGGCTGCAGCCAGGACCTTCTCCACTTTATAGCCTAACAGCCAATCACACAATTGGAGCGATATTCACTTGAGCTAGATTTAAATTTTTACTTCTTTTTTTCTTTCCGTTTGCACCCCGAAACATTTTAATACTATATATATATATAGTTTTCGCGCTATCAATATGCAGGGTATTGAAATCGCTACTTACATTCACTTTTGATTTAGTGATTAACGCGTACTCTGCATAAAGGATGTTTGTCATTGACCGCGGCAACAAAGTAAATATTACATGATTAAACGATTGCAGAAATTTTATTTATTTTAAGGGTTTAAAGTGTACTTAACATTGTGTTGTTTAACATTATGTATCTTGGAAACGAGCTGGCAGCAGAAATCACACAGAACAGAACGAAGTGTTATCATTTCATATTGAGTAAACGATTAAACAATTTAACAATGCAGTTGAAAACATAAGGCCATTGATATGACAACTAAAACAACAATAATGAAATTAATACTGCGATGTTAATATTCATAAGGATTCGTTTTCAGGTGTCAAGTATTGCAATTACTGCTCACAGTGCTGAAAATACGTAAGTATTTGTACCTTTAGATGCTGTACAGTAAATATGTCAGTATTGTACATTTAGTGTCTGGAAAAGCGTAAGCTAAATATACGTTTTATAGAACCACTTTTTACGTAAAATACATACGAATTATCATGAGATCACGTTGGTACAGCAGATGCTCTCAGTTTGAAGTTGTAGCGTATGTTTTCCAACTAAACTAAATTATTTTTATTTCATATAAAAATGACAATCAGTGTATGACCATACACCGTGTAACACCCATTAGTTCCATAATGTAAAGTACTCTATATTTCACACACTAATTTTGTAATTAATATACTAAAAATTATTCTTTAGTAAGATAATCTTAAGAACATCTATAGTGTACTCAGCTGTGCTATTTTGAGACACTATGAATAGGTCCTATTAACTATGAATGGGTCCTATCCACACTTTAACACTTTTAACGTTTATTTAATGGATTATTTATATTAAAATACATTATGTAGGCATTAACAGCATCTTTGTTAATTTACAAAAATGATGATAATTTGGTGGATATTTAAAAAATGTTTGTTGGTAGCGTATGCATTCTGATGTAAAACCGTCGCCTGAGGGCGCTCTGCGACTATTGGCATCTTATCTGAGTGCAAAACGCTGCTTGGGAGAGTTTCGAAATACTGCAAACAATAAATATATACAATTATGAACACGTGTTAATGTGTGTTTATTTTTGTTGACGGCATTTTAATAGTATTTAATGATTATTTCATTTCGTTCACTCTTTCTGATGTAGTCTACTCAACAGTCATGGACTAGGGATTAGTGAATGAGTTAGCGATTTCGGACACAGCTCATGTATTCTAATTGCCCGCTATGAACTTCCTGGAACTATTTGAAGTCTGTACGAATTAAGTGACAAATTAACTACCGTTGTCGCAACTCTCTCTCTCTCTAGGGCTCTGAACACTAGCCCTCGCCTGAGTGAATGAAGGAGCCATATCAGTGACGATAAGACAGGTAACTCTTTTACTAAGGTTCACATAACAGTCTCTAAAACGACGTAACGCGTGTAGTCGTGGCCGAGTGGTTAAGGCGATGGACTAGAAATCCATTGGGGTCTCCCCGCGCAGGTTCGAATCCTGCCGACTACGGGAGCTCTTCTTTTCCTCCTGCGAACTGATATATTCTGAAAGGGCATTTCAGCTCTATACAAATATCATTAACACCGAGAACCCAGTAACGCAATAAGTTCCTCGAGTTGTTGACAGGAAAAGAAACGCAACACAACCTGGTCTCATGACTTGACGTCATAAAATTCAGTTCCTGATTTCAAGCTGTCCATTTCATTTCATGAAGTCTTAGACCGTTTGCTGCACTTTCAACAATGCCAGATGGACTTATTACAAACAGGTAATTCGGCATTTAAAACTTATAGGTTTAACCGTTTTATTCTGATAAAATGAAATATATGTGCTTTTACAGCAAAGTACTAGTTTTTAGTTTTAGACTAGTTTCTGCAATGCATGCTGCTCCATACAAAACTAAAGATGTGGCGCGACTAATTATAACACTTCCATTACAACCAACGAAACTCAAAGACCTTAGTTTGTGGTGTAAATGGTGTAAAATGTCTGTACTATAACGTTATGTCAGGGGAATGTCTTTAAACTGTAATCGAGGAAATATCATTCCCCTAATACGTCTTCTTTTTAAAGAGCGGCTGAAATTGCGCTTGAAACATTTTGGGTGAAAAATTACGTGAGCTCGCGTGCAGCTCCTTAATACGGAGCTCTGACTGGCTAGTTTAGTTTATACATATATGGAGAAAATATTTAATTTGTACGATAAGTTTTATTACACAGCACTATAAAGAGGGGGATGTTGGCTTCACAGAGGGGATGGTTTTTGTCATTTTTTTCAACAACGGGGATGCCATTGTGCTGTGCTATGTGTGTCAGTGACTTTGCAAAAAAACAAACAAACAAAAAAAAGCACATCTTGAGAGTCCAAAAGGATTCATTACATGATGAAGCTTATTAGAATGCAGTCAGAATGCCTCTATAATTCAAACAATTAAAGAAAAAATATCTGTTTTTATTTTTTTTTCTATATATGATATACAGTAGTTAAGTATTATCACACAAAAATTAGCACGTGTGCGTGATCGTAATTTAATTTTATACAGCAGTTTAACAGACAAGAGTTACATAATTGAGTTACATTTTAGACACATTTCTTTTTTCTATTTTTTTTTTTTTTGTTTTGCAAATGAAACAGTTCCACACAAAGCCAAAGCAGAGCTGTTGTGTGTCCCAGAGCAACATTGCAGTGTATCTTTCCTGAATTAATCTGTTTTTGAAGGATGGAGTGAGACAATTTTTTTAATAATCTATTCACAAAGGCAGTCAGTTTGCTTCGATCCTAAATTAATCAGCCATTTTAAAAGAATCATTTGAATGAAGGATTCAATAAATCATTCATTAAAACAGACACTTGCCGCCACCTACTGGCGGTTTTAATGTCATATTTATTTATGCTAAGCCTAAACCAGCACAAAAACACACTCATCAAAATATTTTTAAAATAGTTTAATTATCGTTATTGACAACCCCCCCACCACCACACATAGTGTGAGAAAGACGTTAAACACGTCTAAAAAGTTTGAGAACCACTGTTCTAAGGGAATATTTAAAGGAATTTTAAAGAGTAGTTCTATCGGTACTGCTACTGAATATATTGTTTGTAGCCCATTTGTATTCATGTATAAAGGTCAATCACACAGACAGAACTTTGGGTTAATATTTTTTAAAGGCTGACACATTAACATTGCTGCTGACAGTGCTGCACTACTACATTCAATAAATTCTTCTCCCCATAAAAACTTTGGTCATGCTTAAAATGATAAATCCATTTAGAGTGGTGCATTTGAAGATTGTTTGACAGTTTCTAGTTTTCTTATTTTTAAGTGATTACCCCTTTGTATTTGTATTGCAGAAAGAACCTTTTTCATTGTTATTTTACTTGTTTTAACCATAGCAGAAGTTTTTGTGTCTTGACCAGAGGTTGCGTTACACTTTAACATTGTCCTTAATTTTGACGGATGGGGTCGTAAAAAATTCCGTCATAATCTACTATTACCCGTCATTTTAATTTCCATATTTTAATTAGAATAACACATTTAATTGCTTTTATTTTTGTTAACATTTTAATTTTTAATGAACCTACAGGACGCCGCAGTGTTTAAAAACAACAAAATACCCTAGGGCTGGGTAAACAACAACAACAAAATCGATTTCTCGATTTTAATAGATTCTCATTTTAATGAACCAATACTGATTCCTAAATCACAATCAATCTTTTGGTCTATGCTGTTTTCAGTTGCTGAACGAACAGTAGTGCGTCTTCCTTCCAATAAATAGCAATAGGCTAAGCTTTGTGTTACTTTTGATATGAAACAAAGTCTCAGATTTAAATTTCATTAGGAAATTCAAACAATAAATATAGTTTTGGCGCTCTTTAATGTGGCATGATAGATCGTTGTAGCTTCTGTGTACTCGTCTGTGCGTAATCAAACGCATAGGAAAACATTCATGGCAGTTTCGTTTTTGTCCTGGATCCCCTGCTCTGCTGCCACACTGGAGCGCACTCGCCACTAACTGGACAGGGGTGGGAATTACAGCTACAATTTATAATTTCCTCAGTGTAATCTGTCAAAATGATGGATGGCCTTCAGACTTTGATCCTTTACTTTAGGTGTACCCTTGACTTAGTATAGCTACTCACTGCCAGAGTGCATGGTGGCATGAATAAATTATGCAATTGCTTTGTTTTACTGTTGTTGTTGTTTTTATTTGCTAATTTTATTTACCGTCTTGTGTCAGTAGCACAACAAAAAGAAAAAATAAAATAATAAAATGGTTATTGTCACAATTACTAAAAATAAATAAAATTGAATTGTTATCATTGTTGTGATTAGTGTGCTTAATGTTGAAGTCTGTCTGTGACTTGATCACATTACCACAAATATTAAAGTATTGTCTAAACCCAATTAAATTTCTCAAGGTGTTAATGAAAGAACAATCAAATTGTAAAAGATCATTAATAAATAGAAAAATACATTAGCTAATGAATTAGAAGATCAGAATTAGAAGGTCACCTCCTAAAAGCAACCTACTTATTACTATTCTTCCCTTGAAATAAAAAATTCAAAAATATTTTCATGTTGCATTGCTGCATTAATAGGAAGAAAATTATAATAAGATAAACAAAGTTCCAAGTTTACATTAATAACTATAAAGGTGTCACACCCCTGGACTTTCTAGTTGGTTTCTCCCATCTCCCCTGCAGTTCTGTGTGTTTTGGTTTCTCCCTCATTGTCTACACCTGTGTTTGTAATCAGTCTGTGTGTATATATAGCGTGTGTTTCCCCTCTTGCCTTGTCGGAAGTTGATGTTACTACCCTGTGTTCCTGTGTCTCCTGTGTTCCCCGTTGGATTTATTAAATACCTTTCGTTTATTTACGTCGTTGTTCGTGTGCTTCGTCTGAGCGTGACAAAAGGTAAGTAAAAAAAAAAAAAGATCAACATCAGTTTATGAAGTTAGCTTATATAATGTAAATCTCAAATATTTCAGTTGTATTGAAACAACATTCAAGGTGACTTTGGGAAATGAGTGAATGTAACTACTGAAAAATAACTGCAGATTAAGAATTGCCCCACCTCAAAAACTTTTCTTCTTCTTCTGTTGTTATTTTGCAAATTAGCAACATATTAGTTGCCTCTCACTGGTTTATTAATATCATTGGTTCCTTTGTGGCTACTTGAATATTTTAAGTACGTGTCACTCAAAGCAGTAAGTAAATTGTTCTAATTATATCTAAGCAAGGTAAACTTTTGGATTTTACAGTGTGGTTCATGCCCTTCCTGTGAGAACATGACCATGGCCTTGTTGTGACTGCAACTCTCATTCTGTTTCTAAAGACCTGGAGTCACCTCAGATACTTTCTGTCCTGACCCTTCTACTTCTGGGTACAAGGGAAGCACATAAACACATTAGAGGCAAGCACATTAGAGTGGACTCCTCCACCATGTTCTGAGCACTTGTCGCTCAATAATTGGTTCTTGGGGTCTGAACAAGAAGTACAGTCTGCTCTTCTCCAGTTCCTTCCGCAAAATCGGGGAAGGCACCTTTTCTGCCAGGACATGTCAGCCGCTCCCTGGCAAGTCCCCCTGAGGAAGGACCTTAAAGTAGCTTGGACTATCCTGGGCTGAATGCCTGCATAACGGGGTAATGAGAACCTAGCACATAGCTGGACTGGGAAATGAGAAAGTTCTCAGAAAGTTCCCAGCGGTGATAGACACAATCACTCACACTAGAGCTCCTCTGTACTAGGTGGTTATATGGCCTCAAGTGGTGTTTGTTTGTTGCTTGATGCTCTTCCCGGAGTGAAGACCACAGAGATGTGGTATCAGATCAATACTTTCCTTCCTCCAAGAGGGCCTGAAGAGGCAGCTATCTCCATCCACTTGTACATGGCTGCGATACGTGGCACCCTATTCCCTGGGAATAAGGGATCTTTCAGTGGTTTTACAAGCCCTACAGAGAGATCCGTTCAAAAGATCAGTTGAGCTTAGTGCCCTTTCAGTGAAGATGGCACTTATGACTGCTCTCACCTCTGTAAAGCCCTCTCCATTAATGAAACGTGCCTAGAGTTTGAACTGTCAGACTCTGATGCGGTCCTGAGACCCCAGCCTAGCTATGTGCCTAAGGTTCCCATTTAGGGATCGAGTGGTAACCTTACAAGAATTCCGTACTGATAAGGGAGGCGCCGCCTTGTTTCTGTTGTGCCCAGCGTGTGCCTTACTGGACTGCATACAGAGTTTCAGGTTATCTGAACAGCTCTTTGTCTGCCTGCTTTGGTGGGTACCAACAGATGAATTCTGATAACTGGTAGGGTGCAGAGCTTGCAGTGTTTTTCCCCTCTCTGATACTTGTATGCTTTTACATAGATGCTTTTTTAATTTACCACAATAGTAATTTTAGATTATTTTTTGCTTTATATTATTATTATTATCATTTCTCAGCCAAATTTGATGTGCAATTAATTTGCGATTAATAAGATTAAACGTGTGTTCAGCTTGCAGGTACCGGGTGCCGGCTGGGCAGGGTGGGGCGGGTGCGTTAATTGCTTTACAAATTTTAACACAATTTTTCTTAACTAATTAATTGATTAGTTATGTAATTAGTTATATAAATTACTCATTACATTGTACATCGACAGCCTGTGTGTTTGTGTGTGTGACTATGTGATTAAATCAAGTAAAATAAAAATATATGCAAAACTGGTGATTTTGCAATGCCAATACATAGAGGCATCACTCAAAAAAGAGGAAAATTAAAAATGGCATAGTAATTCTGTGTACATTGAATTCTGTACTTTAATATGAATTTTGTGCTTATCCAACTTACGATACACTTTATGCAAATCCATATTAGTAGTATTGGATGTTGAATTATATAGGTCAGTTGTAAATAATTCCTTACATACTTATCAATTCATTTTTTTTCTTTTGATAGGCCTTTGCAGAATGAAGCTACTGGCATTGACCTGCATGTACCAATCTATCAGGAGATAAGAGGATCAATGATTACAGGACATGTAGAATATCAGATTGTTGTTGTGACCTGCCTTGCTTCCTTCAAGTCTGCAAAACACAAAGCAAGAGATGTTGTGCAGTTTGTTGTAGGTGACTGTTAATGTATTACCATATTGTTGTTAACGACTTTCTTTATAAACTGGAGAGAACAGTAGAAGTCTGTTTATGTTCATTATTCTGTGCTTAAGTTGTATACATGAACCTTTAGTAGGCTTATCTGTGGGTTTAAGTAGGCTTAACTGTGGATTAAATTGCATGTGGTAGAAGAAATTAACTAGAATAATTATAAAATACTGTAGCCTTTCTGGCAAAACATTACCCAAAGTGCAGTAGTTCAAAGCTATAGTACATCACATAGATTACATATTTTTATTTTATTTTATTTTTTGACATGTAAAAAAATTGATCAAAGTAAAAGCATGTCAGATCTTTTTCCATATTCAATGCAACCAACCAAATTTAATATAAAACACAAATATTAACTTTAAAATAACAAAAGTAAAAATAAATAAAGCAATGTTCTTTGGAATGTTGTTGTTAAAGTTCATCTAATTCTGTTGCACCCAACTTTAAACTTTGTTTAAAAAATAAGCAGGCTCACATTTAAACCACCATTTAGAGTCTAGCTTTTTCCAGCTAAATCTAAGTTAGGGATTAATTTACATGTGAGGAGCTTTAAATGAAAATAAAAATGATCTCAGATAAAACAAAGACAGAAACTGTCGGTATGTCTTCAGGTCTCAGAGAGGCATTTTACAACTTTTCTTCCTTCACACACACACAAGGTTTCTGTTCACCAGACTACTGATTACCCTTACTTGTTCCTCATCTCACTTTATCAATACCAAAATAGAACAGCAAAGCAACAATCAATCAGCATTTGACCTCCGACAGGATCACAGACTCAGTGCTTGTCACTTACCTGTGATCATATACCTGTTCCAGTGTTTTGTCCAATTATGCCCTACTTTTGTGCTGCTGATATCTTTATTACCTCTGTACTTTATTATTTTATTACTTTATTACTTCAGTATCCACTCTCCTGGGTCAGCTGGCAACCCCATCTCTGTTATCTGTTATTCTTTGATTAAAATTAAGGGTTGCAACACAACTTGAAATAAAATAAAACCTAAGTCAACAAATCCTTACTCTAAACTTAAATGTAGTCCTTGTTGTTGGAGCCTACCCTAATAGTTTGAATGCGATTGGTGAATTTCAAACAAAGTAGCATGCACCATTATAAAAAACTGTGCAACTTATGCAACCAGATCATTTTAGTTGTTATTCTTTTATTTTTTATTTATAATTATTATATTCATTATTCTTTTATTTCTTCCCTTAAAAGTTTGTTACATTATTTTTTTGGGTTCAATATTGCAATAATGGATCTGACATGATTTTACTTTAACTTTTTTTTTCCATTTTACTTTAACTTTTTTTAACCTCAAAAAGCTATAACAGTTAAATTTTTACAGAGGTATGTATCATTTTAATACCCACTGTATATACTAACTGTGGAGTTTTTCCACTCTTTACTACAGTTACCTTTGACTTGCACACTAGGGGACAAAATATTTGGTATTATGTATCATGTACAAGTATTTTCTTTAATTGTACAGGTTTCCAAGAAATACAGTGAAATTGAAGAGTTTTACTACAACCTGATGACTAAGTATCCAAGCATCCATCTGCCTCCAATGCCCCGCAAAGCCCTGTTTGTGAGTGAGACGGACCTCCATAAGCGAAGATCAGCTTTTGACAAGCTTTTCAAATTCTTTTCCAAGCACCCAATGCTGGCAAACTGCCCAGAGTTACTGGAGTTTTTAGGTTGGAAAACAAATCTTTAAGATTTATTACATACTGTAATGACACATTATTATTATTATATTATTAATAATGAAGTATTAATGTAGTAGGCACATATAGTGTGAGCAGTCAAGTACAGCTCAACCAATGGGCTGTATAGTGTGAGCACATAAATCGTGAGCACTGGCTTTACATTGTATGCATACTTGTTCAGTGAGAGTTGGTATTAAACAAGATTGAAATTGAACAGTGTATGCCTGGCTTTAAGGTTGTTCTACACTACAGGTCAAACGTTTTTGAACAGTAAGATTTTTAATTATTTTTTTTCAAAGAAGCCTCTTCTGCTCACCAAGCCTGCATTTATTTGATCCAAAATACAGCAAAAGCAGTAATAATGTAAAATTAACTACTTCCTATTTGAATATAATTTCTATTAAAATGTAATTTATTTCCATGATTAAAGCTAAATTTTCAGCTTCATTACTTGTCTTCAGTGTCAAATCATCCTTCAGAAATTATTCTAATATGCTGATTTATTGGTAAAGAAACAATTACAGTTGAGTAAACAGTTTTTTTCAGGATTCTTTGATGAATAAAAGATCCAAAGATCAGAATTTATCTGAAATAAGCTTTTGTAACATTATACACTATAGTATTCAAAAGCTTGGAGTCAGTATAATTTTTAAAAGGTTTCTGAGCAGCAAATCAGAATATTAGAATGATTTCTGAAGGATAAAAAGGCTGTAAACCAATTCTTTTTTTTTTTCTTTTTTTTTTGGTAGGAGCAAAAACAGTGCTCACTGATGCCAAAACTACAAATGAACCTGACAGGTTAGACAAGGAACAGGAAGAAAGTCTGGATTTTTTTGAAAGAGAGGAACCATCTAACTTGAAAATGGCAGTAGCAAAGGAAATATTGGACCAAAGTCTAATACCACTTCAGCCTCATGAAGAGGAGGAATTATTTGACCCACTGAGCAGTGAGCGGTAAGTTTTTGTAAATACATTATTGTAAAAACAAATACAAAACATACCATAAACTTGAACACTTAACAAACACGCACACACAAACAAAAAAATCGCCAATAGCAAGACAGAACTGATGATAGAACTAACAATTTGGCTAACAGTTTTGTGTTTAAACACTCACGTCATTACGTGTGTGGAATTGTTTTGAAAACTTCCAATGTTGAGGAATGACAGCTGATAAAATTCAGTCATACATGTTTGAGCCCGAGTCTGAAGACGACGACGACACCTACACCGAAAATGCCAAGATACTATAGCCTGCAACAGCGTGGTAATTAATCATTTGTTTATATTTATTCTTAACGTACTTGTAAGGTAGTGAGCCTACATTATATTAGTTTTTACCCACTACAAAAAAGCTGTTTGTGCCCCTCCCACCACCTCTTTAACAGCTGATGATTTTGCTATATTGTTAACAGATAAAACTAAAACCATCAGCAGTCAGTTCTCCGCTGCATGGACACAGAAATATCTAAACTTGTCCTCCATCCTGCCGCCTGCCCTCTAGACCCAATTCCCTTACGCCTTTTCCTGTCTCTCCTATACTCATACCAGCACTCACACATATCATCAACACACATCTCTTCTCTCAGACATTTTCCCCACCGCATTCAAGCAGGTGTGGGTAACCCCACTGCTTTTAAAGCATCAGGTTTCAGCAGTAACCATTCAACTGAGACTGCATTACTGTTAGTCATTGAAGCATTGCGGATTATGAAAGCTGATTCCAAATCACCAGTTCTCTTTCTGCTGAATCTATCTGCTGCCTTTGATACTGTGGTTCATCAGAGTCTTCTGTCTATCCACTCATCATTGGGTGTCAGAGGGATTTCACTTCACTGGTTTGAATCCTGTCTCACAGGTATAGGTCTTTCTGGGCTGCCTTGGGAGGGGAAGTATCCAAAACACATCAACTGGTCCATGGGGTTCCTTAGGAATCAGTTCTTGGACCCCTCCTCTTCTCCATATACACTACATCACTGGGACCCATCATGCAGGCACATGGTTTCTCCTACCATTGCTATACTGATGACACACAGCTCACTCTTATTTCAGCCGAATGATCCAATGGCAGCTGCAGAGATTTCAGGCTGCCTGGTGGACATCTTAGCATGGATGAAGGTTCTCAGCATGGAACCTGGCAAAGACTGAGTTTCTTGTTCTCCCCGCCATTCCGACTCTACAGCATGATTTCACCATCCAGCTAGGTTCATCAACAACTACCCCATCAAGGTCGGTCAAAAATCTTGGTGTAATCTTTGCTGACCAGCTGACTTTTAAAGACAACATTGTAAAAACTGCTTGATCATGCAGGTTTGCATTGCACAACATCAGAAAGATCAGGCCCACCTACTGCAATGCTCTGCTGGCTGGATTTCTATCATATGCAATCAAACCTCTACCAATGTTTCAGAATGCAGAAGCATGACTGGTCTTCATCGAGCCCGAAAGGGCCCACGTCGCACATCTCTTTATCTCTCTGCACTGGCTACCGGTTGCAGCTCGCATCAAGTTCAAGACATTGATGGTTGTAAATAGAACAGCCACGGGTTCAGCACCCTCACGCTCACTCTATATCCACCTCGTGGTACCTTTACAGAGAGACAGAAAATCACTTTCCAGAACATTTTTGTTCACCGTTCCTACCTGGAGGAATTATCTGAATCTTATGCTGAATCCCTGACAATTTTAAAGCAACAGCTAGAAACTCATTTCTTTCGTCAACATTTGATAATAAAATTTGATAATTTGATAATAAATAAATAATAAAAAACAAAAACCTTTGCTTTTTCTTTCCTTAATCCCTCCCTGTCTAGCTTGTACTAATCTGAACAATGTCTGAAACTTTGTATTACGAGCACTCCCTCTGTGTAATGTTGAGTGAGAGACGACAGGCGAGAAGAGGGATAGTCCAAACAAACAAGCGAGTAGTCCGTAGGCAGGCGGCGAGACAGATGAGACGAGATGGCCAGGCAAGAACGCTAAACTAAGGGAACTCGGAAACAAGGAAACTCGGGAACAAGGAAACCAGGGAACTAGGGAACTAACGCGAATCATCAATGAAAACACCACAATAAAAACCACAATACTCCGTGATCTACAGAGGGAAAGTCTGGGGCTTTTATAGCACGCCTGATTGACCACAGGTGCTGACTCAATCAGCGCGCTGGATGATGGGAGATGTAGACCGGGGTGTAGTGCAACAGTCTGTGTGTAAAGACAGGGCGAGAGCGACATCTGGTGGTGAGCGGACCGCAGGTCACCGACCAGATTCATGACATAGCCCCCCACCAAAGAGCGCCTTCCAGACGCTCCAACCCACCAACAGTCCAGGGGAGCGGTGGGGTGGGGGCGAGACAGGGCGAGGGTTGGAGGGCCAGGTCCTTGCGGAGGACCAGGCGACTGAGGCAGGACCGGCAGTGCAGAAGCCCTCCAGGGCGGAGCAGGAGGCGCAGGAGCCCACCAGGGTGGAGCAGGCGGAGCTGGAGCCCACCAGGGTGGAGCAGGAGGCTCAGGAGCCCTCTAGGGCGGAGCAGGAGGCGCAGGAGCCCTCCAGGGCGGAGCAAGAGGCGCAGGAGCCCTCCAGGGCGGAGCAGGAGGTGCAGGAGCCCTCCAGGGTGGAGCAGGGGGCGGAGCAGGAGGCACAGGAGCCCTCCAGGGCGGAGCAGGAGGCACAGGAGCCCTCCAGGGCGGAGCAGGGGGCCTCCAGGGTGGAGCAGGAGGCGCAGGAACCCTCCAGGGCGGAGCAGGAGGTGCAGGAGCCCTCCAGGGTGGAGCAGGGGGCGGAGCAGGAGGCGCAGGAGCCCTCCAGGGCGGAGCAGGAGGCGCAAGAACCCTCCAGGGCGGAGCAGGAGGCGCAGGAACCCTCCAGGGTGGAGCAGGAGGCGCAGGAGCCCTCTACAGCATGATTTCAGGGCGGAGCAGGAGGCGCAGGAGCCCTCCATGGCAGAGCAGGGGGCGGAGCAGGAGGTGCAGGGGCCCTCCAGGGCAGAGCAGGAGGCGCAGGGGCCCTCCAGGGCAGAGCAGGAGGCGCAGCAGAAGGCACAGGAGCCCTCCAGGGTGGAGCAGGAGGCACAGGAGCCCTCCAGGGCGGAGCAGGCACCCGTGTCATGGACTGGGACCTGGGGAGAGCAGGGACAGAGAAGGCAGACAGAACAAGGAGAGAAGAAGAGAGTTCGCAGGCGACCCTTGTGGCCGTGACAAGGCCAGGCATGGATACGCTGACTGGATGAGGATTATAGGGCGCTACCACCGTGCAGGGAGCTAGGACAGACGTCCTTGTTTTACGAGGTTCGGCAGCCTCAGCCGCCACCTCCGGGGAAACTGCGGCGGGCATCTCAGCCACTGGGGAAGCCAGACGTGACCTTAGGAGCAGACTTGTGAACAGACGTGCCCTCAGGAGCACAGTGTGCAGCCCACACACACCAAATGGCAACCGCCATTAAGGGAAGAGCTGCAGCGGGTGGCAAGACCTCTTTAATGGTTTGATTAGAAGTAGCTGATGGCACTGGGATGTTTGCAGCCCGCACTGAAACTAGTGGTGGATCCAGCACGCTGGCCATCATGACAGGCCGTGACCTTGGGGTGTCAGACGAGACATGGCTTGACTCTGGGCGGTCAGACGGGACGTGACTTGACTCTGGGCGGTCAGACGGGACGTGACTTGACTCTGGGCGGTCAGACGGGACGTGGCTTGGTTCATGGAGATCAACTGAGGCTTGACTTGGCTTGTGGAGACCAGCTGTGCCTTGACCTGGCTTGTGAAGTTCAGTAGTGACTTGACTAGACTCATGGAGATCAGCAATGACTTGACATGACTCATGGAGATCAGAAGTGACTTGACTCATGGAGATCAGCAGTGACTTGACTTGGCTCGTGAAGATCAGTGGTGACTTGACTCATGGAGATCAGTGGTGACTTGACTTGACTCATGGAGATCAATTGTGACTTGATTTGGCTCATAGAGATCAGCAGTGACTTGACTTGGCTCGTGAAGATCAGCAGTGACTTGACTTGATTCATAGAGACTAGCTGTGACTTTGCTCGACTCAGGAACGACAGCTTTGACTTTGCTTGACTCAGGAACGACGGCTGTGACTTTGCTTGACTCAGGAACGATGGCTGTGACTTGACTTGACAGTGGAACGACAGCTGTATCTTGACTTTGACACTGGAACAACAGCTGTAGCTTGACTTGACACTGGAACAGCAGCAGCCAAGATGGCGCCGGCGTGTATGGCTTGCCGTCTACAGCTTGTCTGGTTGTTTGTGATCGTTCTATGTGTTTTGATACTGTGGATCATAACATTTTGATCTCTAGATTGGAACACCATGTTGGAGTTCGAGGGACGGCCCTTCAGTGGTTTAAGTCTTATTTAACGAATAGAAGTTTTGCAGTTAAACTTGGTAAATGTTTGTCAACTTCGGCTCCTCTTACCTCGGGAGTTCCTCAAGGGTCCATTCTTGCTCCCCTTCTGTTTTCATTGTATATGCTTCCTTTGGGTTCTATTTTTAGAAAGCATGGTGTTTCCTTTCACTGTTATGCCGACGACACACAGATCTATATGCCATTTCAAAAGAATGATAAGAATGCTTTAACGCCACTTTTGAATTGCCTATGAAATGTAAAAAGCTGGATGGCCTCAAATTTTCTGAAATTTAATGATAGTAAAACATAGATTATTTTATTTGGACAAATTGAAAATTTATCCTCTGTAAATGTAAATTTGGGTCCTCTGGCCGGGTACAACAAAGTAGCTGTAAAAAATTTAGGTGTTTGGTTTGACAGAGAACTCAAATTTGATAAGCAAATTAACAGTGTTGTGAAATCATGCTTTCTTAATCTGAGACTTTTAGCTAAAGTAAAAAAAAAATTCTCTGTTAATGATCTTGAGAAACTCATCCATGCCTTCATTTTTTCACGACTCGATTACTGTAACACTTTATATACAGGAGTTAACCAAACAGCTTTGGCACGGTTGCAGGCAGTTCAAAATGCAGCAGCTAGACTGCTTACAGGTACACGCAAGCATGAGCATATTACGCCGATTTTGTTCTCTCTTAAATGGTTGCCGGTTCGTTTTCGAATAGAATACAAACTTTTAGTGTTTGTTTTTAAATCTTTAAATGGCTTAGCTCCAACATGTCTTGGTACCTTAGTAAAATGTCACACTTCTGTCAGATCCTTGAGATCTTCTGATTGTAACGCCAAGCCAGCAGAGGGAGCCCTCACCCCAGTACTGCCTGCATGCTCCCTCTGCTGCTTCTACTGTCACTTCCTGTTTGGCAGTATATAAGGACTCACCATGTGCTTGCACCTCGCGAAGTATTGCCAGTTTATCTGCCTTACCGAGCGTTGTGTCTACTCTGTTGGATGACCTGTTGCTGTTTTGCCTGTCTCTGGATTTACGAGTTTTCGGATTACCCTTGTTTGGATTTGGTTGCTTGTTTGGACTGTTATCACGTTTGGACCTCACGCCTGCCTCTCGACCACGATCACCGGTTAGCCCTCTCTGTTTGTTTGTCTCTCTGGACTATTATCACGGCTCTGAACCCAAGCCTGTGTCACGTTGTCGATTACTGGATTACCCCTTTACTCAGTTTGCCTTTCTGGACTGATTACCTGGCTATCGACCCGTTGCTTGCTGTATGTTACTGTGTTTGTCCTTAATAAACAACTGCATTTGGATTCAAACCCTGCTTCAGCGTCCTACGTTACAGAATACTTCGCCTCCCCTGAATCCAGCGGAAGTTTATATTCACAACACACCATGGACCCAACTTCTCGTCTCCTCTGCCTTCGCCAAGGTAACCGGTCTGTTGAGAACTATGTAATGGAGTTTTGTGAGCTGTGCTATCTGGTGGCTTTTAATGATGTGGCTCTTAAGGACATTTTCCGCCACGGATTAAACGACCCGGTTCGTTCCCGCCTACCTGGAGGAAAAATTCATTGGTCACTGGAAAAATATATGGATTATGCTCTGCTATTAAGTGGATCACCTTTTACTGTTGGGATTGCGGATGAGGGACCCTGCAATCCCACAGTAGCCCTCATATCACAGCCAGTTCAAGCCACATCCACCAAGCCAAAGCCTGTTCACGCCATGCCTGTCAAGCCAAAGCCGGTTCAAGCCACATCCACCAACCCAAAGCCTGCTCACGCCACGCCTGCCGCTCCAGGGCCTGCTCACGCCACGCCTGCCGCTCCAGGGCCTGCTCACGCCACGCCTGCCGCTCCAGGGCCTGCTCGCGCCACGCCTGCCGCCACGCCAGAGTCTGCACGCAAGATGGCTGCCGCCACGCCAGAGTCTGCACGCAAGATGGCTGCCGCCGCGCCAGAGTCTGCTCACAAAATGGCCGCCATTCCAAAACCTGTCCACAAGATGGCCGCCATCCCAGAGCCAGTCCACAAGATGGCCGCCATCCCCAAACCTGTTCACAAGATGGCCGCCATCCCAGAGCCACTCGACAAGATGGTCGCTGTCTCCAAGCCACGCCACCTGATGGCTCACGTACTGGACTCACCCCTCATGGCTGTATGGGCAGCTAAAATGGTAGCTACCCCTGGTTCCAGTCAAGTTACAGCTGTGTCAAGTCAAGTCGCAGCTGCGTTTCCTGAGTCAAGTAAAGTCACAGCTGCCACCCCCGAGCCAAGCAAGATTACAGCTGCTGTTCCTGTGTCAAGTCAAGCAACAGAGTCAAGTCAAGCAACAGAATCAAGCCAAGTTACAGCTGTTCTCCATGAGTCAAGCAAGGACACAGCTGTTCCCCATGAATCAAGCCAATATACAGCTGTTATTCTCCAGGAGTCAAGCCAAGATGCAGCTGTTGTTCTCCACGAACCAAGCCAGGTTACAGCTGTTCTCCACGAGTCAAGCCAAGACACAGCTGTGGTTCTCCGTGAGTCAAGCCAAGTCACAGCTGTGCCCCACGAGTCAAGCCAAGTCACAGCTGTGCCCCACGAGTCAAGCCAAGTCACAGCTGTTCCCCACGAGTCAAGCCAAGTCACAGCTGTTCCCTACGAGTCAAGCCAAGTCACAGCTGTTCCCCACGAGTCAAGCCAAGTCACAGCTGTTTCCCACGAGTCAAGCCAAGTCACAGCTGTGCCCCACGAGTCAAGCCAAGTCACAGCTGTTCCCCATGAGTCAAGCCATGTTGTTCCTGAGTCTAGCCATGTTGTTCCTGAGTCAAGCCAAGTTGCAGCAGATCTTCACGAGTCAAGTCAAATTGCTGCCGTCTTCCCTGAACCAAGTCAAGTTGCGGCTGTTGTCCAGGAGCCAAGCCAAGCCACAGTTGATCTTCATGAGTCAAGTCCGGCCACTGCAGGCCTCCCTGAGTCAAGTGCGGCCACGGCAGGCCTCCCTGAGTCAAGTGCGGCCACGGCAGGCCTCCCTGAGTCAAGTCAAAAAACTGTTGTTCTACTACAATCTCACCAGGTCCCCTCTGACCTTCTCAAACCACCTCCCATATCAGCTGACCACGCAGAGCCCACGCTCCCAAGCCACGCAGAGCCCACGCTCCCAAGCCACGCAGAGCCCACGCTCCCAAGCCACGCAGAGCCCACGCTCCCAAGCCACGCAGAGCCCACGCTCCCAAGCCACGCAGAGCCCACATTCACAAGCCATAAGTCCATAGCATTAGCACCCTCGAGGTCAACAGACACCCCACTATCTACTGTGCTGCCTGTAATGGCCATCGCCATTTTCAGTGTGTGGGCAGCACGCTGTGCTCTAGAGGCCTCATCTGTCCACAAGTCTGCTCCAGAGACCTCGTCTATCAACGAATCTGGTTCAGAGGCCTCGTCTGTCCATGAGTCTGCTCCAGAGGCCTTATCGGTCCACAAGTCTGCTCCAGAGGCCTCGTGTGTCCACGAATCTGCTCCAGAGGCCTCGCCTGTCCACAAATCTGCTCCCGAGGCCTCGCCTGTCCACGAGTCTACGCCAGAGGCCTCTTCTGTCAAAGAGTCTGCGCCAATGCCCCCAGAAGCAGCAGCTCCGGCTGCAGAACCTCCTAAAGGGGCGGCGTTTCCCCAAGGACTCTCTGCCCGTCCTGTCACGGCCATGAAGGCCATTCATGACTTCCCTGCCTCACCTGCCCAACCACCTCGCCCATGCCCCCAGAGGTGTCAGCGCATGCTGTAGATCCTCCCATGGGGGCGGCGTCCCAGGATGAACTCTCTGCCCGCCAGGTCGCAATCTAGAAGACCCATATGAAACTCTCTGCCTGTCATGCCACGGCCAAGAAAATCATGCAGGAACACACCGCTCTGCTATGCATGTCATTAGTCCCACTGTGGATATCTCTGCTCCTGTTTGCTCTGCCTGTTCTGCCTGCCCTGCAATGGCCCCCTGTTATGCCTGCTCTGCCTGCCTCGCCATGGCTTCCTGTTCTGCCTGCTCTGCCTGCCCCACCATGGTCCCCTACTCTGCTTCTGCTCCACGGCCCAGGTCCTCCAAGGTTCCACTGTCTGTCACAGCTCCATGGCCCTGGTCCTCCAAGGTTCCACTGTCTGCCACTACTCCATGGTCCAGGTCCTCCAGTGCTTCACTGTCTGTCCCTGCCCAACGATCCAGGTCCTCCAGTGCTTCACTGTCTGTCCCTGCTCCACGATCCAGGCCCATCTGCTCTACATGGACCTGGCCCTCCGTCCCACCCCCTGTTTTGCCTCTGTTCCCCCACCCACCTGGACTGTTGTTGTTTTGAGCGCCAGGAGTCGCTCCTAGGGGGGGGGGATTCTGTAACGCCAAGCCAGCAGAGGGAGCCCTCACCCCAGTACTGCCTGCATGCTCCCTCTGCTGCTTCTACTGTCACTTCCTGTTTGGCAGTATATAAGGACTCACCATGTGCTTGCACCTCGCGAAGTATTGCCAGTTTATCTGCCTTACCGAGCGTTGTGTTTACTCTGTTGGATGACCTGTTGCTGTTTTGCCTGTCTCTGGATTCACGAGTTTTCGGATTACACTTGTTTGGATTTGGTTGCTTGTTTGGACTGTTATCACGTTTGGACCTCACGCCTGCCTCTCGACCACGATCACCGGTTAGCCCTCTCTGTTTATTTGTCTCTCTGGACTATTATCACGGCTCTGAACCCAAGCCTGTGTCACGTTGTCGATTACTGGATTACCCCTTTACTCAGTTTGCCTTTCTGGACTGATTACCTGGCTATCGACCCGTTGCTTGCTGTATGTTACTGTGTTTGTCCTTAATAAACAACTGCATTTGGATTCAAACCCTGCTTCAGCGTCCTACGTTACACTGATCAGCAACTTTTAACAATTCCCAGAGTTAGATTAAAACTTAAGGGTGATCGCGCTTTTTCAGTTGCTGCCCCGAAACTGTGGAATTTGTTACTTTTGAGTATTAGATCAGCTCAGACAATCTCTAGTTTTAAATCATTGTTGAAAACTTATTTATTAACTCAGGCTTTTAATCTCTCTGAGTGCTGAGTTTTATGTTCTTTGTGTAGTTCTTGTGTGGTGCTATGTTATTGTCTTTGTATATTTATGTTAATGTTATGGTTATGTCATTGTCCTTGCATATTTATGTAAATGTTTTCTTCTGTTTTTATTTTTATTTTTTTGGTTTTCTAATTTTGTACAGCACTTTGGGCAACAATGGTTGTATTAATTTGTGCTATAGAAACAAACAAACAAACAAACAAACAAACAAACAGCTGTAGCTTGACTTGACTTGGAAGCTTAACTGGACTTAGGAACAACAGCTGCAACTTGACTGGACTCAGGAAATACAGTTGCAGCTTGACTTGTTTCGGGAAACACAGCTGTAACTTGACTTGACATGGGAAACACAGCTTTAGCTTTGCCTGGCTCAGGGGTAGCAGCCATTTTGTGAACGGGCTCCGCTGTCGCCGCCATTATGTGAGTGCGCTCCGGCGCGGCCGCCATATTGCGAACGGGGTCCGTTGTAGCCGCTATTATGTGGACGCGCTCCGGTGCGGCCGCCATTTTGAGAGCGGGCTCCGTAGTAGCCGCCTTTACGAGAGTGTGCTCCGGTGAAGCCACCATTTCATGAGCAGGTTGCGCGCCCGGCATCACTGCGATGTCGCACTCCTCATCCGCAACACCCACCGTGAAAGATGAGCCCACAGTCCATAAAAGCAGCCAGAGACGAACACGGACCCTCGCGTCTCAGTCTTGCCCTTAAAGGCTCATTTATGCCATCACAAAAAATTTTGATTAAAAGACAGTCCGGGAGGTCTGAATAGTTCGCTATGGCAAGGAATTCACAAACATAACATTCCAGTGAACACGGGCCTTGCTTGAGTCGGAACAGTATCTTTGTAGTGTCTATACCTGTGTTTTGTCCGTGTGTAAAGCTGCTGGATCCTTTTGTGACGGAGTATTCTGTAATGTTGAGTGAGAGACGACAGGCGAGCGGATCCAAATGCGAGCTTTTATTCAGTGGACGAGACAGAGACATAGTGAAAACAGGCAGGGTCAGCACAACAGCAAACAGGTGTAACAAAGGCGAGATGTGAGGATAGTCCGTGTAGCAGGCGTGGGTCGATCCGTGGCAAACGTAATCCGTGGGGGGGCAAAGCAGAGGGATAGTCCAAACAAACAAGCGAGTAGTCCGTAGGCAGGCGGCGAGACAGACGAGACGAGATGGCCAGACAAGAACGCTAAACTAAGGGAACTCGGGAACAAGGAAACTAGGGAACTAGGGAACTAATGCGAATCAACAATGAAAACCACAATACTCCCTGATCTACAGAGGGAATGTCCGGGGCTTTTATAGCGCACCTGATTGGCCACAGGTGCTGACTCAGTCAGCGCGCTGGATGATGGGAGATGTAGTCCGGGGTGTAGTGCAACAGTCTGTGTGTAAAGACAGGGCGAAAGCGACATCTGGTGGTGAGCGGAACGCAGGTCATGGACCAGATTCATGACACTCTGTTTATTTGGCTCTTTATGATGAAGCGCTTGTTGTATTCCTCAGTTGTAAGTCACTTTGAATAAAAGCATCTGCTAAATAAATAAATGTAAAATGTAAATTTTTATTTTTATTTTATTTTTTTAACATTTCTGCATATTACATGTTTTATATTTCAGTGTTTGTGCCAAATAACATTCAGATAGTTGGAGTTACTACAGTTATAGTTGACAAAGGATAAATTATGCTGTTTCATGTAAATGAAGTATTTAGGTAAACAATGAAAAATTCTGCATTTCTGCTTGACAGTCTGTTCGATCATAGATGGACGCTGCTGTGATTTAGGTTAAAAATGTATAATTACTCAGCAGCTCTCTCTAACAAGACAAGCAATAGTAACACATGATAAAAACACAGTTAAGCGTAGAGTATACTTTGTTTTTATGTATGCTAGTCTTTCAAAGTGTAGTCCATTTGGGGTGTACATTTGGGGTGGCAGTTGACACACGTACTCTAGAAAGCTTCATCTTTGTCCAGTGTCTGCTCTATTTTTCTCCAGAAGTTATGACCGATATTTTTTTACACTTACACAACAGTAAAAAAGGCACTCAGTACAGAACAACCGATACAAATGTCTTTGTACTCTTTTAAATTAAAGTTGCTCCTATCTCATAACTCTCTTACACAAGTGCTTGTCAATGCAGGTATCTGTTGTTGTTGCAGCCTTCGCTATTTTGTTGTTGTTGTTGTTGTTGTTTTTGCCATTTTGTTGAACAATTGATTAATGTAAAACCAAGACAATGCAACCTGCTTCCAAAGTAAGTGCGGTTACAAAAATCCAACTCGATCTCACAGCAATTTATACATTGTTGACAAGGTGGCTAATTTGTACCTCATTCGTACAAATTCATATGATTTGTGAAAAATCACGTGGTGGCAAATTAGTAGGAATTCAGAGTGTACAGAGTGAGGTCATATCAATTTGTACAAATCAGCCACCCTGTAAAATACATACGATTGCCTGTGAGATAGTGCTTAAAAATTGGATGGTTTATGTACAGCACGTGCATACTATTCTGGAAATGAAATTAGCATCACTTGGACTCTACGTGGACCCTCGCATATGCATAAAAACCAAAGTACACTTTGGCCTTTAATCTCACTTGTGTGTTGCGACATTAGTGTTGGATCCAATATAGTCAGCTTTGTCTTTTAATTTCAATCTAATCTGTGATGAAGTGAAGCCAACAAACAACCAACCTTTAAACTAACTTTAAAATAAATCTCATCTACTCTTTCCTAATGTTAGGATCAGAAAGAAGAAAATGCAAAGACTATGTTTTTCACTGCTAAAGAGACAGTGATGTAGATGTAGGCATTGGTCTTCTTCTGCAGAGGTGGGGTTTCCAGAAATGGAAACTTTCCAAAATGAGTCATTTGACTTCAGTATAATTGATTTGTTTTTAGACAAATTAGAAAATTATGAGATTTTAAAACATGAAACAGGGAAGGGTGGTGGAGTGGAGAAAACAAGAGGAAGGGGTTGATGGCCAGGCCTATTGTTGAATGTTGGCCTGGACCATGGCCAGACTACGTGGGGGACACGGGGGGACATGTCCCATCCACGTTTAATAAAATTTGTCACCCACACTTTTTTCGGGCAGGTGTGTTCACATATACTGTAAAATCCAGTAGCTTACCTTACTTAGATATAATTTGTTATCTTTACTCATTTGCTATACTTACTAGGTTTTATTAAGTTAGGTACTTTCAAGGCAGATAAAACAATTTACTTACTACTTTGAGTGACGCTTACTTAAAATATTTAGGTAGCCACAAAGGAACCAATGACATTAATAAACCAGTCAGAGTGCACTAATATGTTGCTAATGTGCAACATAACAACAGAAGAAGAAGAAGAAGAAGTTTTTGAGGTGGGGCAATTCTTAATAGACTTACTCATGTACTCATATATTCTATACTTATATAGTAACTGAGTAATAGTAACAGGAGAGAGTAGTGTCATCTGATTTATCAATGTATACTTTAGGCAATCTAGGTTATGTCAGGACAGAAAGCCTGCCCGAATCGGCAGGCAGGAGAATAGTCAAGCGGAGAAGGGTCAAGAGAGGTGCAGACAGAGATGCGGACGGTAGCCAGTAACAGCGTCGAAAACCAGAGCACGGGTCAGATCCACAGAGACAATCCGAGAAGAGCGAGCACTAAGGGCAGAGCACACGTTACACCAACTGGGCAGAGCAGAATCTTGGTTCACTTGACTAGACTGGAGACAAACGAAAGTTGAACTCGCAAACTCTCAGAACACACTGACATGGAACAAAGACGGAGCTGGGGAACCCATGCAAATAGGGCGCACCTCCCTGTCGGCAGCAGAGAGGGCCAGACGCTACCGCGAAGGACTTTGTGCCTATTGCGCCTCCCCGGACCATCATCGCGCCATCTGCCCTCTGCGTCCGGGAAACGGACAGACCAGGTGAAGAGGGGGAGGTCTTCATCTGGTCCCAACGTTGCCAAATCCTACCCTGAGTCCGTCATTTCCCGGCTGCTGCTCCAGGTATCAATCCTCTTGGGCCACCAACGGATCGTGACCACCGCATTCGTTGACTCGGGTGCCGCTGGGAATTTCATTGATCAAGCTTATGCTGCCCAACTGGGGATTGTAACCGAGGTGTTATCCCAACCTCTTAATATCACAGCCATTGACAGTCGCCTCCTAAATTTCAGTCCCATCACTCATCGCACCAAGGAACTCACTCTGTTAATCGACTCACACTCTGAAAAGATTCAATTTTATATTACGAAGATTTCCTCACCTCCCATCATCCTCGGACACCCGTGGCTGGTCGCTCACGATCCCTTCATCTCCTGGACATCCAACCGGATTGTGCACTGGGGCGCGACTTGTCAGGAGCTCTGTCTCTGGGCTAAGGTTGGGACGTGTTCAGGGGAGTCCGAGGCCTCCGATGTCGACCTTAAGGCCATTCCCGTCCAGTACCATGACCTGGCCGAGGTCTTTAGCAAGCGCAGCGTGGCCCAGCTGCCCCCTCATCGCCCCTATGACCTCGCCATCGATCTCATGCCAGGCACGGTACCACCCCGCAGCCACCTATACTCACTATCGGCGGACGAACATCGAGCTATGGAAGAGTACGTGGCTGAGGGACTCCGCGCCGGTACCATCCGTCCTTCCAGTCCACCCGCGGCCGCGGGGTTCTTCTTCGTCAAAAAGAAGGACGGGGGTCTCCGCCCTTGCATCGACTACCGGGGGCTCAACCAGATCACCATCAAAAACCGTCATCCACTTCCACTTACTAACACCGCCCTGGACGCCCTCTCTGGTGCCCACTTCTTCACGAAGTTGGACTTACGGAGCGCATACAATCTGGTCCGCTGATGAGTGGAAGACGGCCTTCCTAACCCCCACCGGCCACTACGAGACCCTCGTGATGCCGTTCAGATTATGCAACAGTCCGGCGGTCTTTCAACACTTCATCAATGACGTTCTCCGGGACATGCTGGGTAGATGGTGCTATGCTTACCTGGACGACATCCTCATCTAATCTAAGACTCTGGAAGAGCATACCCAGCATGTCTGAGCAGTCTTACAGAGGTTGCTGGCCCACCAGTTGTTCTGTAAGTTGGAGAAATGTGCTTTCCACCAGCACACCACCACATTTCTTGGTTTCGTTATATCTGCCCAGGGTGTGGCCATGGATCCCCAGAAGTTGGAAGCTGTGCGTTCGTGGCCCCTACCTGGGTCACTTAAGCAGCTACAACGTTTTCTGGGGTTCGCCAACTTCTATAGGCGTTTCATCCGGGGCTTCAGTTCAACTGCAGCGCCTCTCACTGCTCTCACCAAACCATCTCGCGGAGAATTTCACCTCACCCCGGAAGCCATACAAGCCTTCAAGACACTCTGCAACCAATTCACCTCTGCTCCTGTCCTCATTCATCCTGTCCCAGTCAAATCCATTCGTTGTGGAGGTGGACGCCTCCGATGTGGGCGTAGGAGCCGTTCTCTCCCAGCGCGGTCCAGATGAGAAACTACATCCCTGTAGTTTTTTCTCCAGAAAGTTCAATCCCACTCAACAGCGTTACGGGGTAGGGGACCGTGAACTGTTGGCCATCAAGTGGGCTCTGGAGGAATGGCGTCATTGGCTCCAGGGCGGCGGTGACCCATTCACCGTCTGGACCGATCACCAGAATCTCACCGTCATCCGACAAGCCAAACAACTCAACCCCAGGCAGGCGCGGTGGGCTTTATTCTTCGAACACTTCAACTTTCACCTCTCATACCACCCAGGTTCGAAGAACACCAAAGCCGATGCACTCTCACGTCAACACCAGAAAGACACCACCTCCTCGGAACCCGCGCCTGTCCTGCCGCCACACATCATCTTGACTCCTCTCTGGTGGGGGTTAGAAGAGAGAGTCCGCCAAGGTCACAGCCTGGAACCCCCACCATCGGACACACCCACTGGACGCCTCTTCGTCCCAAGCGCTCTGCGCCAGGAGGTGCTTCAGTGGGGACACGATTCCATGTTGGCGGGTCATCCGGGAGTCCAGCGGACCATCAGTTTCATCTCTCGAGCATTTTGGTGGAGGCCGCTGCGGAGGGACGTACAGGAGTATGTCAAAGCCTGTAACATCTCCAAGACCATCAACGCGCCTTCCACCGGGGAGTTGCAGCCCCTCCCCGTACCAAAACGACCCTGGACTCACATCTCCCTCGACTTCGTCACTGGACTCCCCGAATCCCAAGGGAAAAACACCATCCTAACCATCGTGGATCGCTTCTCCAAAGCTGTGCACCTGGTGGCTCTCTCCGGACTCCCCTCTGCCAAAACCACCGCTGAGTTAATTCTCGAACACGTAGTCCGCCTGCATGGGTTCCCCAAGCACATCGTCGCGGACAGAGGGCCCCAGTTCACGGCCAAATTCTGGCAGGCCTTCTGCCGTCTGGTCGGAACCACCTCCAGTCTGTCATCCGGATTCCATCCTCAGACTAACGGCCAGACGGAGCGGGCCAACCAACAACTGGAGCACTACCTCCGATGCTTTGCCAGCGAGCATCAGCGCTCTTGGGCTAGCTACCTCGTTTGGGCCAAATTATCCAACAACCTCCACACCTCCACCACCACCGGCCTAAGTCCATTCGAGGTATGCTACGGATTTCAACCTCCCATATTTGAACATCAGGAACCGGAGGTTGAAGTTCCGTCCGCCCAACAGTTGGTCCGCCGGTGTCGGCGGCTTTGGAACCACGCTCGTGCTGCCATCCAGAAGACCAACCGACGCTACATCATTCAGCACCGCCGCCGACACCCTCCGGGACGATTGTTCCATGTGGGTGACAGGGTTTACTTATCCACCAGGAACATCAATCTCAAGACAGACTCCAAGAAACTCACTTCCCGCTACATCGGCCCCTTCAAGATCACCCACCGATTAAACCCTGTCACCTTCCGGCTCCAGCTGCCTGCTTCCCTCCGGATCCATCCCGTCTTCCATCAATCCCAACTAAAACCTGTTTTCTTCTCTCCTCTGTCTCCCCAGATTCCCGCCCCCCCCCCCGGATCATTGACGGTGGTCCTGCCTACACCGTTCGGAGAATCCTCGACTCGCGCCGCCGTGGCCGTGGCATCCAGTATCTCATCGACTGGGAAGGCTACGGCCCGGAGGAACGGTCTTGGGTTCCCGGACGGTTCATCCTGGACCCCACTCTCATCCAGGACTACCGTCGTCGGGTATCCACCTCGCGTCACGTCTGCGTAGTAGTACGCACCGGATCACGTGAGGTCACGAGGCACCGGAAGTAATCTCCGCGGGTATATAAACAGGAAGTAAGGTTTGGTTGGCACCAGACATTGAGTTCATGTTGGACTACTGTGAAGGTCATCTTTCATCTTCTCTCTCTACTCACGCGAGTACCGCTCTGCGGAGCTATTTATATACCCGTCTGTGTGCGTGTGAGAACGCGGATTTCCTGGTGGGAATCTCTACTCCGTAGACGGAGCGTTCTCAGATCAATCACATGGTTTACCTGCTCACTCGTGTGTTTCCGCGTTTGAGTTTTCCATCACGCTACACAGGGACCTTTCCTCGATCATTCATTTCCTGTCTTGCCTCTGTGACAGTTGGATTACCTGTTGCTATCTTGCTTTGTTTATGGACTATTGAGTTTACGGATTACCCCTGTCGGATTGTTTGCTATTTCTGGACTGACTTCATGGTATTCGACCCACTGCCTGCTTTATCTCTCTGCTGCTTGGATTACGATTGTGTTGTGTATGCCATTGGACTGCCTTCCGGTATTGACCCTCTGTCTGTTTTCCTGTACTCTGTCTACTTTAATAAAACTACCGCAAATGGATTCTCTTACTGCCTCAGCGTCCATGTTACAGAATACTTCGCCTCCCATGAATCCAGCGGAAGTTACACGGCCAACCATGAATCCAGCAGATCGTCTCGTCCGACTCCGACAAGGGGACCGTTCCATAGAGGACTACGTGACTGACTTTTGTGAACTGTGTTACCAGGTAGATTTCAATGGTACTTTTCTTCTGGACATTTTCCGTTTTGGTTTGGACAAGAACATATCACGTTTTCTGCCACGCAATACCCCACAATGGACTCTTGAAAGCTATCTCGACCTCGCACTCCGATTAAGCGGCTCACCTTTTACTGTCGGGATTGCGGACAAGGGACCCCACAATCCCGCAGTAACCACCACACCACAACCAGCTCACATCATATCAAGCAAACCAGAGACCCTTCACACCCCAACCTTCATGTCCGGTATTGTCACCATTGTGCCAGAACCCCCTCAAACCAAGTCTGCTAATGTCACGTCTGCCAAGCTACAGCCTGTTCACTCCAAATCTGCCAGACCACAACCGGTTCACGTCATGCCTGCCAAGTCAAGGCCTGTTCAAGTCACGTCCACCAAGCCACAGCCTGCTCGCGTCACGTCTGCTGCCATGCCAAAGCCTGCTCACGTCATGTCTGCCAAGCCAAGGCCTGTTCAAGTCACGTCCACCAAGCCACAGCCTGCTCACTCCATGTCTGCCGTCCCAGGGCCTGCTCACGCCGTGCCTGCCGCTCCAGGGCTGCTCACGCCATGCCTGCCGCTCCAGGGCCTGCTCACGCCATGCCTGCCGCTCCAGGGCCTGCTCAAGCCATGCCTGCCGCTCCAGGGCCTGCTCACGCCATTCCTGCCTGTCCGGAGTCTGCACCTGTCATGGCTACCCTCCTACAACCAGCTCAGAAAATGGCTGCTATCTCCAAGCCAGTTCACAAGATGGCCGCCGTCCCAGAGCCAGTCCACAAGATGGCCGCCATCCCAGAGCCAGTCCACAAGATGGCCGCCATCCCCAAACCTGTTCACAAGATGGCCGCCTTCCCCAAGCCAGTTCACAAGATGGCCACCATCCCAGAGCCACTCCACAAGATAATCGCTGTCTCCAAGCCACGCCTCATGATGGCCCACGTGCTGGACTCACCCCTAATGGCTGTATGGGAGCTCATGTCACGGCAGCTACCCCTGATTCGAGTCCAGCTGCAGAGCCAAGTCAAGCTGCAGAGCCAAGTCAAGCTGCAGGTGCATCTTCAAGAGTCAGGTCAAGTTGCAGCTGTGTCTCCTGTGTCAAGTCAAGCTACAGCTGCTGCTCCAAAGTCCAAAGCTTCCAAGTCAAGTCAAGCTCCAGGGTCAAGTCAAGCTCCAGGGTCAAGTCAAGTTCCAGGGTCAAGTCAAGCTTCAGCGTCCGGCCAAGCTTCAGCGTCCGGCCAAGCAACAGAGTCAAGTCAAGCAACAGAGTAGAGTCAAACCAAAGCTGCTGTTCTCCATGACTTAAGCAAAGGACACAGCTGTTCCCCATGAATCAAGCCAAGTTACAGCTATTCTCCATGAGTCAAGCCAAGACACAGCTGTGGTTCTCCACGAGTGAAGCCAAGTCACAGCTGTGGCCCATGAGTCAAGCCAAGTCACAGCTGTGCCCCACGTGTCAAGCCAAGTCACAGCTGTTCCCCACGAGTCAAGTCACGTTACAGCTGTTGTTCCTGAGCCAAGCCATGTTGTTCCTGAGCCAAGCCATGTTGTTCCTGAGCCAAGCCATGTTGCAGCAGATCTTCACGAGTCAAGTCAAGTTGCTGCTGTCTTCCCTGAGCCAAGCCACACCCCAATTAATCTCCATGAGCCAAGTCACGTTGCGGCTGTCGTCCATGAGCCAAGCCAAGCCACGGTTGTTCTTCATGAGCCAAGTCAAGTTGCGGCTGTCGTCCATGAACCAAGCCAAGCCACAGTTGATCTTCATGAACCAAGTCCGGCCACGGCAGGCCTCCCCGAGTCGAGTCCGGCCACGGCAGGCCTCCCCGAGTCAAGTCCGGCCACAGCAGGCCTCCCCGAGTCAAGTCCGGCCACAGCAGGCCTCCCCGAGTCAAGTCCAGCCACGGCAGGCCTCCCTGAGTCAAGGCAAGAAACTGTTGTCCTTTCCAAAACCTCACCAGGTCCCCTTTAACCTTCCCAAATTACATCACGTCTCAGCTGAAACCCCAGAGCCCATGCTCCCAAGCCACGCAGAGCCCATGCTCCCAAGCCACGCAGGGCCCACGCTCCCAGGCCACGCAGGGCCCACGCTCCCAAGCCACGCAGAGCCCACGCTCCCAAGCCACGCAGAGCCCACGCTCCCAAGCCACGCAGAGCCCACATTCACAAGCCACAAGCCCATAGCATCAGCACCCTCAAGGTCAACAGACACCCCACTATCTACTGTGCTGCCTGTAATGGCTGTAGCCATTTTCAGTGTGTGGGCTGCACACTGTGCTCCAGAGGCCTCACCTGTCCATGAGTCTGCTCCAGAGGCCTCACCTGTCCACAAGTCTACGCTAGAGGCCTCGCCTGTCCACGAGTCTACGCCAGAGGCCTCCCCTGTCTATGAGTCTGCGCCAATGCCCCCAGAAGTGGCAGCTCCTGCTGCAGAATCTCCTAAAGGGGCGACGTTTCCCCACGGACTCTCTGCCTGTCCTGTCACGGCCAGGAAGACCATTTATAACTTCCCTACCACACGATGAACTCTCTGCCTGCCATGTCGCAATCAAGGAGACCAAAGAAATCATTCATGTACACACCGCTCTGCTTTGCATGTCATTAGTCCCACTGTGGATATCTCTGCTCCTGTTTGCTCTACCTGTTCTGCCTGCCCTGCAATGGCTCCCTGTTATGCCTGCTCTGCCTGCCTCGCCATGGCTTCCTGTTCTGCCTGCTCTGCCTGCCTCGCCATGGCTCCCTGTTCTACCTGCTCTGCCATTGCTCCACGGCCCAGGCCCTCCAGTACTTCACGGTCTGCTACTGCTCCACGGCCCAGGCCCTCCAGTACTTCACGGTCTGCTACTGCTCCACGGCCCAGGCCCTCCAGTACTTCACGGTCTGCTACTGCTCCACGGCTCTGGTCCTCCAAAGTTTCACGGTCTGCTATTGCTCCACGGCCCAGGACCTCCAGTGTTCCACTGTCTGCCACAGCTCCACGGCCCAGGTCCTTCAGGGTTCCACTGTCTACCACAGCTCCACGGCCCTGGTCCTCCAAGGTTTCACTGTCTGCCACTGCTCCATGGTCCAGGTCCTCCAGTGCTTCACTGTCTGCCACTGCTCCACGATCCAGGTCCTCCAGTGCTTCACTGTCTGTCCCTGCTCCACGATCCAGGCACACCTGCTCTACATGGACCTGGCCCTCCGTCCCACCCCCTGTTTTGCCTCTGTTCCCCCACCCACCTGGACTGTTGTTGTTTTGAGCGTCAGGAGTCGCTCCTGGGGGGGGTTCTGTAACGCCAAGCCAGCAGAGGGAGCTCTCACCCTAGGACTGCCTGCACGCTCCCTCTGCTGCTTCTACTGCTACTTCCTGTTTGACACTATTTAAAGACTGGCCATGTGCTTAAGACTTTGCGAAGTATTGCCAGTTTAACCTGCCTTACCGAGCGTTTACATTACTCTGTTGGATTACCTGTTGCTATCTTGATTTGTTTATGGACTATTGAGTTTACGGATTACCCCTGTCGGATTGTTTGCTATTTCTGGACTGACTTCACGGTATTCAACCCACTGCCTGCTTTATCTCTCTGCTGCTTGGATTACGATTGTGTTGTGTATGCCATTGGACTGCCTTCCGGTATTGACCCTCTGCCTGTTTTCCTGTACTCTGTCTACTTTAATAAAACTACCGCAAATGGATTCTACTACTGCCTCAGCGTCCATGTTACAGATCCGTAATATCGATCCCCCTTGACTAAAGGCTCCTCCAACAACCAAAACAGAGAGGTAGCATTTTCTGGTCTTTTAATAATGAAAGAGCCCCAAACTTTCCAAACAATCCATGGTAAAAAGAAGATAGTCCACTCAAGTGTAACTTTTTGGTATCTGTAAAGAACAAAGCAGCATCTAGTCCAAGTCCATCAACTCTGTGCAGAATGTTTTTCACAACTTCTGTTCATATCACATCCACAGAGCCTGTTAAGAACTTCTGAATGAACTGTAAATGGAACGTTGCATATTTGCTTGATAAAGAGACCAAACCTTGTCCTCCCTCCTCCACTGGCAGAAAAAGCACACTTTGAGGGACCCAGTGCAGCCTATCCCAGAAAAAGTCCACCAATATTGTTTGTAAATGTGATAATAGTCCTGTGGGCGGTTCCACACAAGAGAGCTTGTGCCACATAGTTGAAGCTATTAAGTTATTCAATATTAGCACTCTCCCTCTAAAAGATAACTGGGAATGAATCCATCTCCATTTCTTTCGTCTACCCTCCATTTTTTCTATAATCCCATCCCAGTTTTTCTGCTGCACAGAAACATCTCCAAGATGCACTCCTTTTCTAATTCAACTCACCAGGTAAACTTGGTAAACCATTCTTCCATTTACCTCTAATCAGTGCATCACTTTTCCCCCAGTTTACTCTCGCAGCAGAAATTACACCAAATTCATTAACAATAGATGTCAAATTAATAACATCTTTTTTTCCATTGATTAAAATCATGACATCATCTGCATATGCTGATTTTTGATTTTGAACACTGTGACTCTTTAAACTAAAACCTTCAATACAAGAATGCAACTTATTTAACATTGGTTCAGTTGCCAAAGAATACAACATTACAGAGAGAGCACAACCCTGCCTTATACCTCTCCCAACTTTAAAAGGGCCACTCAAACCACCATTGATCTTCGGTACGCTCTCAATATCTTTATACAAAACTTTAATCATTCCACTAAATTTGGACCCAAAGCCAAAAGCATCAAGTGTATTCCAAAGATATTGATGCTCTATTCGATCAAAGGCTTTTTCCTGATCAATTGAAATAAAGCCTATGTCAATATCAAGATAACCAGAAACATCGAAAATGTCTCTGATAAGAATAATATTATCCATAATCGACCTTCCGGGTATACAATAGGTCTGGTCAGAATGAACCACTTGCCCGATCACATCTTTTAATCTATTGGCCAAGGCTTTGGAGAAAATCTTTAAATCTGTACAAAGTAAACTTACAGGTCGCCAATTCCTTATTTCCTGCAAATCACCTTTCTTAGGCAGCAAGGTAACCACTGCCCTCCTACAGCTCAAAGAGAGGGAACCCACAGTCAAACTTTCATTTAAAACATCCAAAAGGTCCTTGCCCATCACTCCCCAAAAAGCCTTATAAAACTCCACGGAGAGGCCATCAATGCCTGATGCTTTACCAGGCTTCATATCTTTTAAAGCACTTAAAAGCTCCTGCTCCGTAAATGGCTTATCAAGTTTTACTACAGAGTCCTGTGTAATTTTTGTCAAGCCATCATAAAACTTGGCAGACAAAACCTCATTTTCTTTATATTCACTACTATATAAGTCAGCATAGAATTGTACAGCCCGCCTCTTAATACTTGTGGACTCTTTCAATTCCTGACTGTTTTCTGCTCGAATAGAGTGAATAAATCGACTCTGCCCATTTTTACGTTCTAAATCAAAAAAAAAAACTATGATGGTGCATCCATTTGTGTGAGCATCTGATATCGTGATCTAACCAGAGCCCCTTGTGTCTTTATACCCAGCAAGTCTGTAAGAAATGACTTCTTGCACTTAAGAGCATCAATACACTGTTTTTCCCCAGTAACTTCAACCAACTTTTGTAAATTGATAATCTCAGATTCAAGTTTTCTCATTGTGCGCACAATATCCTGCGAGACATTGAAAGCGTACTGTTGACATAATGCTTTTATTTCCACTTTCCCACAATCCCACCACTGTCTTAAATCATTAAAACAATTTTTCCTACTTTTAAAAATTTCCCAAAAACTACAAAACACATCTCTAAAATTCATATCACCCAACAAGGATGCATTAAAATGCCAATAAGCACTCCTTATTTTAACATTGCCTATAAACACTTCACATAAAACCAAACTGTGGTCCGAAAACCCAACTGGAATAATCGAACACTTTTTCACAATATTAAAATGATATCTAAAACAATAAAACCTATCAAGCCTAGCCGTTAAAATAACATTATCTCTAGAATGTGCCCATGTATACTGCCTGTTGTTATTGTTCAGTTCTCTCCACACATCGCATAAACTGTAGGTTTCAATCAATTCACGTATTACACGACTTGAAGCAATATGAGGCTCCAAATGGTTCCTGTCAAGAGCCTCATTTTCTGTACAATTAAAATCCCCTCCCACAAAAAGATAATCATCTGAGTTACAATTTTGTAAAAAAAACACTGAGGTTTTTAAGAAAAACAATTTTTTTTCAGTTCCATTTGTGGGCGCATATAGATTAAGAAAAAAGAAATTAAACTTTTGAAATTTTGCTCGTAAAACCAATAGCCTACCAAGTATCATTTGCTTTATTTCACATGAAATTGGCAGAAAACTTTCTGCAAAAAGGATAGCCACTCCACCTTTAATAGAATTCAAATGCGCAAAGTATACTTCCCCTTTTCATTCTTTTCTCCAGTCAATTTCATTCAAACAATCACTATGTGTTTCCTGTATAAATGTTACATCAATATTTTATAGTAACTAACTCAAAAAATAATGCTCTTTTTTGCATATCTCTGGCACCAATTAAATTAAGGGTGCCTACTTTTATTGTACTCATTTGATTACATAATTTTAGACGACATATGAAAACACACAGTAACTGAAGGAAAAGTAACCTATGTAGTTTCAAATCCATCTTCATTCTTTAATTCCAACTTCACTTTAGAAACAAATTCCTTTAGTCTATAAATCTCCTGTATTGTAAATTGCTCCTCACCTTCTCCCCTCATCAACATCACAACATCTGATTCAATAAATGCTTTCCGGTCCTGAAAATAGTCTACAACATGAACATTCTTCATATTCTTCTTTTGTAGAAAACTTCTCACTTTTGCAAAAGAATAACTTTGTTGACCCTTCCCATTATTACTATCTACAGCTTCACTATCAGAATCATCCAATGCACTATAATCCGTTTCCTCACTCTTGTCAGCTTGTTGATCCATCAACATTACATCAGTTGTTTTTCTGGGGGATTTCCGAACACGTTTCCTCTTGCTAGCAGGAGCTTTAAACAAAGCCTCATCTTTTTCAAACTCAGTATTTTTATTCTCCTCAGCTAAAATACATTCAGCTACAGCAACAACAGTGTCAGTACTCACATTAGTTTCATTTTCATTCTCATTTTCTGTACTTTCTACACCTCCTGAAACAACAACCATACTTTCCTCACCTTCAACCCCACCAACATCAACACTCTTTCTGTTTTCACCATCTCCGTGCTCCTTTCGCGCATTAGTCAATGTATTAGCAACACTAGCCTGCTTCCCATTACTGCTACCGGCATTTTCATTTGTCGGGACAACAACATCTGTACCCTCAACCTTTTCAGGGCACACTTGTTTAGTATGTCCTTCTTGGCCGCAAACAAAGCACTTCATTGTTTCGGAAGATGCAAAAATGACATAATCAAATCCGTCAATTCGAAATTTGAACGCCACATTCATTTAATCCGCACCGTTATTTAAAATTATATACACTTGCCGTCTAAAACAAACAACATGTTTGAGCAATGGAGACTTACAGCCAAGCGGTATTTTTTTCATTTGAGACATGATCTTGCCATGCTTAGACAGCTCTGTCAGTAACAACTCATCCTTTATAAAAGGTGGAACATTAGAGAGGTTTATTTTTTTTGCTGGTTGAATTAACGGTATAACGGAAACCAACGTATCTTGGATCACAACTCCACTCTGAACAACACTATTTACCTTCTCTATAGCGTTTAAAAAAATAACTATAGCGCTATTAATTCGGGAGGCAGACGCAATACTATCATACCCGACAACCTTTCCAACAGCCAAAGCACAATCTTCAACCGAACAATTAAAAGCAGGCACTATTTTAATACCATGCCTGCGTGGTGTTATAACACCAAATGCTTTCAAAAGTGCCAAGATCATCCATATGCTTATAATAATAAAAATCAGTCAATATCCTTGCTTGTACCATGTTTGCAAATACAACAACCACATTCTGTTCTAGGTCATGTTCAATTTTTCTCTTCCTACTCATATAAATCGCCAACTTGGCCTGCCCTATTAAAAAATTCAACAACTGACATGAGAATTTATTTTTCTTTGCATACTTAAAACCAAGAATGAACACTTCCATTGAAAAGGATTCATTGCAAAGTGCAAAAATGTTCCCTAACAACAAAAACAATGGTTGCAATCTAGCACATTTCACAAAAGCATGGAAAATTGTTTCTCTTTCATTACAAAAAGGGCATTTAACCCCAATCTCTTGGTTTAAAACTGAAACAAAGGAGTTGACTGCAATAGCACCATGAAGGACCCTCCACTGCAAGTCACCTGCTCTTTTAACCAATGGTGGTTTATACAGTGCTCTCCATTGTGGCCTTCTATCCACACTCAATTTAAAAAAATCACGCCAAGGTGCATCAACTTTCCCATCCAAACTTTTCTTGTTGAAACTGATCACACAAAACTTATATAGTGTTTTCCCAACACAAGATAAAAAAAATCAACATACACAGAACCAACAGTTTCTAAAAAGAATCCAGAAAAACCTTCCAAATTCACGGAAAAATACAAAAGTGGGAATGAGTCCACTGGATTGGCCTTACTAAGACCATCACGAAGGCTAGATAGCAAAGTCCACTGAAAAAAAAACCACCTAATAACCTTTAGATACGCTGCAAGCGGAAGGTTGCTATCCTGCTTTGCAAATGTATTAAGCCTTGCCCACCCTCCTCTTTAGGCAGAAATAGCACACTCTGCAGGACCCAATGCAATTTATCCCAGAGGAAGTCAACTAATATAGCTTATATTTTGGATAACAATTGAGCAGGAGGATCAACACATGCAAATTTGTGCCATAAGGATGACACTACTAAATTATTAACTATTAAAATGCGACCTCTATATGACATCTTAGGAGATAACCATTTCCATTTTTCCAGACGACCTTTAATTTTCTCAAAGATTCCTTCCCAATTCTTTTGCATTGTTGAATCATTTCCCAAAAACACACCTAAATACTTAAAACCTGATGTTCTCCAACTTAAACCCTCAGTTGATAAACTGCAGATGATAAACCTCTAAAGGTCGGGAGCAGCTTTGACAAATTCTGTATATCACTTTGCCTGCTAATCATAACTACCACATCATCAGCATAAGCCGACAATACGAGATTTTCTTTACAATTCGACAGACATATACCTTGTAATTTAGCCCTTATTTGATATAAAAGAGGTTCAATTGCCAAAGAGTAAAGCATGCCAGATAATGAACACTCTTGCCTGACACCCCTATATACTTTAAAAGGAGCACATAAACCACCATTGATTTTAAGAATGCTCTCCACGTCACTATAGAGAACTTTAATGCAATCAGTAAACTTTTGACAAAAACCAAAAGATTTTAAAACTTTCCAAAGATAACAATGCTCCACGCGATCAAAGGCTTTTTCCTGATCTAAAGAAATTAAACCACAATCCAAATTAAGCACCTTGGAGACCTCGAACAAATCTCGCACTAAAAAAATATAATCAAATATTGATCTGCCGGGGACACAGTAGGTCTGGTCAGAATGGATAACACCACTCATCACCCCTGCTAACCGATTCACCAACACTTTGGAGAGCAGCTTGTAGTCGCTACAGAGCAAGGATACAGGTCGCCAGCACTTGATGTCAGTAAGGTCACCTTTCTTGGGCAAGAGGGTCCACACTGCTCTGCGGCAGCTCAGAGGCAATTGGCCTTCAGCCAGGCTTTCGTTCAAAACCTCTAGCAGATCCTCTTTCAGCTCAGCCCAGAATGCCTTGTACCAGTCAACTGGTAAACCATCAATTTCTTTCCCGACTCCGTTCCTTGGAGGGCCTTATACAGCTCTGCCTCACTCAAAGCACCTGAGATTTCGGCATTGGCTTCCTCCGATGGCTGCGGCAAGTCATTAAAAAAAAAAAATCACTCTAACCCTCATATCCTGCTCCAAGTTCATTCTTATACAAATTTTCATAAAACACAACTGCTCTCCTACGAATTTCTGCAGGGTCTGTCAGTAGTTTACTAGAATCAGAGCGCAAAGCATGAATGGCTCTACCTTGACCATTCTTCTTTTCCAAGTTAAAAAAAAAACTTGGAAGGCGCATCCATCTGATTTGCACTCTGAAACGGTGATCTGATCAGAGCCCCCTGTGCCTTAAAACCCAGCAAATCAGCCAACTACGTCTTCTTATTAATCAGAGTGTCAAGATAACTTCTGACACCAGCTGACTCAGCCAAATCCTGAAGCTTCAAAATCTCGGCCTCCAAAGTGTTCATAACTAAAACAGTCTCTTTAGCGACGTTTTGAGCATACTGTATACAAAACTGTTTAATTTGAATTTTTTCCAAAGTTCCACCATTGTCTTAAAGAAGTGAAAGATTCCTTTGTACTTCTGTACTCGCCCCAAAACACTTTGAACATTTCTTTAAAATAATTATCACTTAACAAATTAACATTTAGCTGCCAGTAGTATGCACTCTTTAATGTAATACAGTTCAAAAACACAGAACACTGTACCATACTATGATCAGTAAAACCCAGTGGGGTGATTAAACATTTTCTTACAATACTACACTGATGTTTATAAACATAAAACCGATCCAACCTAGCCAAAGAAATAACAGTGTCACAAGAGTGAGCCCAAGTATATTGTCTTTGTGTCCCATTTAGCCGCCTCCAAATATCACACAGCTCATGTGTCTTAACAAATTGAATCAAACGATTGCGTGATGGCTGATGAGGTTCAATATGGTTTCTATCTAAATTTGACATGGTACAATTAAAATCCCCACCCAAAAATAAGTAATCCTCTACACAACATTTCTGCATTACAGAACAAAGTGTATTTAAAAACACCATTCTCTCAACAGCTGAAGTAGGAACATACACACAAATAAAAATTAAAGTATATTTATCAAAAGTGGCTCTTACTTTTAAAAGCCTACCTTTGACTACTTCCTCCACCTGATATGTGCATGGATTAAAATTTTTAGCAAAAAGAATGGCAACCCCTCCACTGAGTGAGGTGCCATGACTCAAAATTGAGACTCCATCCCACTCAGCTGCCCAATCAGCAGCATTTCTCAGATCACTGTGAGTTTCTTGCAACATGGCAATATCAATTCTTTTTTGTTTAATCACCTCAAACACTTCAGCTCTTTTTACCCTTTCCCTTAGACCATTTACATTTATTGTTGCAATATTAACCTCACAAATGTTAAGAAAAAAGAAAAAGAACAAACATAAGACTGTACACACACCTTTTTCCATGAACCTGGTACTAAACTTTTTCTTCATTTGTGTCACCAGAGGAAAGCTGTCTCACTATCTTTTTTAATCGATAGATTTCTTTATTCGTAAACAAACCTTCTGACATAAAGAGCCTAGTTTTGTCAACAAATTGTTTCGTATCAGGAAAGTACTCAATTACACGCACCCCTCTTTTATTTTTAGTAACCTTAAGAAAGAGTTTAATATCATCCACTTCATAGCTGCGAGAAGAAAAATCACTCTGAGATAAGCTCACGCTAGAATCAGAGGCCTCACTACCGCTTTCCATGTCATCATCACAATGTACATCTTCCACATCCACTTTTTTTGCTTTACTACTTTGAAAATCGTCTGCCTTTTTTCTCTTTGTTGGAACCTTAAATTGGCTCTGCTCCGCCTCCGTGTCAACGCCATCCAAACTCAAGTTGGACTGCAAAACATTAACCACGCTCCCATCTCTTAACAAATCTTTTTGCACAACAGATTTAAAAATTAAACCATCAGCGTTAGTCGAAGTGCTTTCTTTAACTGCAGCTTTAGAATTAGTTGCCTGAGCTGTCACCCCCTTACTCACTGTCCCAGGCGAAGCAGCATTTGATGGTCCGGCCTCAGCCAACTCACCGACCCCACCCGCACTATCATCAACCACCGGTCTGTTTTCATTTGTCCTGTTAGGACATGCGCAAATTAAATGACCGATCTCCCCGCAGTTGAAGCATTTCATTTTTTCTGTTGTAGCATAAATAACATAATCACAATCATCAATTTTAAGATGAAGTGACAAATCAAGCTCTTCATCCTCCTTTAAGATCATAAAAAGAGAGTGTCTAAATGAGAACACATGCTTCAAAAGTGGGGACTTACAACAACAACAACAACAACAACATCATTTTGATAGGTGACACCATTTTTCATACCGAGACATAATTCTAACCAAAGTTTTATCGCTCACGAAAGGCGGCACATTAGACAGCAAAACTTTCTTAGATGGCATGGAAAGCGGGAGTACAGGCGTGAAAAGATTTTCAATAACTATACCAGTTTCGACTAACTCATTTGCTTCTTCCACCGAACTAAGAAAAACAACTGTGGCACTGTTCATTCTGGAGGCTGACATGATATGTTCATGCCCTACGACCTCACCTATCGCCAGGCAACAATCCTCCACACTCACCGCAGACGCCACTTTCACACCGTGGCGTCGCTTGAGATTACTTAAACTCCGTGACCGCGGGGCCGTCATACTGCTCGCGCAATGAGCAGCAGCACACGGCCCAACACATCAAAGGAGGTATCAAAAACCAGATGGAGAAAACAACAAAAAAACCAAAGCAAGAAGTAGAGAAAGAAACAGGGTTCACTCACACTCAGCGCCCGTACTCGCACCACTCAGTCCGCTCACACTCAACACCCGCACCGGAAGTGGAGAGAGAGAGAGAGACAGAGAGAGAGAGAGAGAGAGAGAGAGAGAGAGAAAGAAAGAGAATGAAAACCAAAACGAATAAAAGAGTAGAAAAATTAGACGTAACGAATAAAACAAACAAACACCATAAAAATAGAAAAACCTCGCAGCAAAATGGACAGATCATACCCGAGTCCTGACAGGTTAATCTAAATAAATTAGACAATTTCTGTCCACACTAAGGCAATGACTTATGGTTGTTCCTGCATTGTTGTTTTATGTTACATTTCTGCAAGTATGACAGAAAATGTACATGCAATTTCTGTCCTGTGGCAATTATGTACTGTACTAGACCCATTCATGGAATTGTGTGGAATTTTTATATTAATTTGAATTTATTATTTTCTATTTATTATTTTTTGTTATTTATATCTCATCTCATTACTCGTCCTCTATCCCTAAACATAAAACTAACACATTTTTTTTGTTTGTTTTTTAATACCTTACATCTGTAGTCAAACCTATATACACATATAATGGATACTCATTTCTGTTAACCAGTTTCATTCCTTTAAAATGAATGAAAAAAAATGGGTTTGTGTACTTTAGAAAAGTACTTCTTGTGTAGATAAAGAGTGATTTTTATTAATATATAAAAATCTAATCTAATATAATTTATAATATAATAATTTAATATAATCTTGACTATGAAACCAACAATTTCTTAAAAAACAAACAAACAAACAAATAACTAAACAAAAAACACATGCCTGAGGGGAAAATGAAGAAATGTGTAGACATATTTGTAAACATGCTTTTTAAAAGACATACGAGTTTTCATAACAAGACTAAGAAAAATGCATCCATCTTCCACTTAAAAACTGTGTAAAAAATCAAATAAAGTTACCTGAGATTGACCAATACACATGTTGAATAGTTTGAATAACATATTACTAGATTCAGTCTTAAAAAAGATTATTATTATTGTTGTTGTTGTTGTTTTGTTTTTTTGTTTTGTTTTTTTTCGAAGCAAATGGTACCCATTTGGTGGAACAGCCCTTTTATAATTAAATATTTAATATTTGTATATATTATATCATTTAATTTAATTAAATTATATAAAAAATTTAAAAGCCCTTTAAATTATAAAAGGGTCATTTTAACATATTTTCTCTTGGTAAATTTAACATCATTTATTTCTTAGAAATAGTAATTTCAATATTCCAAGTGCCAAGTACACCACTAAAGAAAGGTATGGATTCAACATACAAACCAAAGTTTGCATGTGATTGAACAAAATAAGGCTTTGTTAAAGCCTTGAAACAGAGCTTCATCAGAAATTGCGCTGCAGACTCAATGGACTCTGTTTCATATGTGATTAATAAAGAAAATAAAGTGAAGCTGATTGCAGACATGCATCAAGCATGAATAATCTAATATGATTTGATGAGTTTAAAAGTATACTTATTCCATGGAATGTCTGGCTACTGGATTCTGATTGACTGGCAGGTATGCAGTAAAACCATTTAATGCACAGGTAGTTCCAAGTCAGTTTAACCACCGTTCTATATTAATGTGCTGCTTTAATTGATGCAAACGCACACACACACACAGAGGTTGGATTGCCCTGCCCTCATACATAAACCTCTTGTCAGTGTTTCTCCGCAATTCTCATTAATAAAATAGCCTAGATAGTAGATCGCTATATTATATTCCTCAGCAACGAGGTGGTAAAACCACTGTTTTTGAATGAATTTGTTGTTTGTGGAGAGAGACGCGCAGATGCACAGCATGCAGGCAGGTACGCACACACACACACAACTGCCATTTCTCTCTTTCTCTCTCTCTTGCCTTCTCTTTCTCTTGGTCGTTAGATAATTTACTAAAGCAAATGCTATAATCCATTCAAATAAAAGTGATCTTACCAGTGATCTTACCGCACTATTTCATCTCTGTGTCTGATTTGAAGCCGGCAGAATGCTAGAGCTGCGTGTCATAACTGACAAAAGTAACCGTCTTTTTTACCCATTTGGTCAAATATTGCGCTTGAAAGAGCAATTCTTCTTTTAACTTGTCTATAACTTGACAAATGACCATGGAATAAGCTGGATAATCAACGGTTTGCTGTGCATTAAAGGATTTTAAATGCACTTTGCAGAGGCAAACTTAGCCTTCTTAGCCTCCACGTTGTGCATTTAAAATCCTTTAATGCACAGCAAACCGTTGATTATCCCTAATAGCACACTTAAGTTTTTTTCTTTTTTCTACAAAAAATTGAATAACAGACTAATCTAGTTCAGGGGCCGCATTCACAAAACATTTTATCTTATCACTAAGAGCTCTCCTAGCAGTAAAAGCTCTTAGGTATAGGTTCCCTTTTAAAACCTTTTCCCCCCCTATTTATTTATTTTTAATGAAATTTTACTAAAGAATGGGGAGAAATCTTAAGCTAAGAGAAAAGGCGGGGTTGACTTTGCAGCTATGGATGATGTCGACAAGGTTGCTAACTATGCCCACATTGATTGGCTGATAGGGGATGGGTCTTTTTCAATGATGTAATCATAAAAATGTTGTAGAACGAGGTATCATGTTGCCATATTCAAATAAAGATTGAATATGTAGGTTAGGTGTCACTGATTAAAGAAGTATATGTTTAGCTAATTGTCAGCCTCTAACATGTCTACATCTCATAAATAATTAGCAAATACGCATATAAGCAGTCTTTTAATTAATGGACTAGAATAATCATGGCTGATAGTAGCATGTTGTGTAAACGTAAAAGAAAACCAAACCGGATGCAGGAGCAGCTGTCACTTCTTGCCCAACTTGGACATGAAAAGAAGGACATAGTAAAATGAAAGGGAAATATCGTTGAAATATTCTGAGGTAGATTGTCAGCAACTGCCATTTCAGGATGGTTTATTATTTGGTCTTAGTGACCAAATACTAAAAGTAAGGTGTCCCCTAACTTTGCTCAGAATTAGGAGCTGGTTTTAGTGCTAAAATGTGTTGTGAAATACTCATAGAGCAAAAATGTATGAGTCTTAAAATTAGGACTGACACGCACATTACTTTTAGGAGTTTCTTCAAAATCAGCAAGTTAGGAGCTACTTTTTAAGATGTTTTGTGAATATGGCCCTAGATTTAGAGCATTTCTTGAAACATATCATCTTACTTTGTCCTAGGTTTAAGAGACATGTGAATTTAAAGAATGCCAAATCAGTCCCTAAACTCAAACCAAAAACACTGTTTGATGAGGATGATGACCCAGAAAAGAAACTGTTTTCACCTGCAGTAGAAGGTAATTATTACAGTTTCTTACAATATTTAAACTTAGCTGTGTTTGTTTAACAACACAGTAAGTACAAATAGCAAGTATAAATAACATACAACTTATTTATTTATTTAACATTTTGTGTAAATAGATAGTCATTATTTGTATTTGAAAATACTGTTTATACCAATGCAAACAGCATCTGGGGTGCACAAGGCATGAACTAACAAGGGGTTAGTTATAACACACATGGTTTAAACATTTCCACACATGCTAGCTCAAAACTTAAAAGCCATATCAACACTTTGCAAAGAATAATTGTTTCAAAATTCAAAACTCTTTTGAAGATATTACATTTATTTAATCAGAGCAAAAATAAATTTCTGACTGAAGTACAATTTTCATCTCAGTTTTTAGCATTATTTAAAATCAGACAAATCTGCTGATTTTAATCGCCAATCTGTTATTGAGCAGTTTAGTTTTCCAATGCTTTGCTAACTATCAGAAGACAAACTGGTTTTAAATTCCAGTTGTGCAGATGGGGAACATTGTGACTTTGCATTACAATGTGCCCTGCTATTATTAGAAGTATGCTATATTAGATTAGTGGTGTAATTACACTAATTACTTTCATGAATTTTAATGAGAAACCATGCGAAGCACCATGTGAATAATGGCTGAGGGCCAGTTTTACTAAACAGGGCAAATTATAGTGAGAGTGCAATTCCCAAGCAATGCCAATAGGCGTGGAAATTTCTGCGGGTGATTTACTGACAACGCGCAAATTAAAATTTACCTATCAACCAACCCAATATACCAAGTGCAGCCCAAATCAGCGTAGCCACAAATAAAGAATAATGGTGCGTTTCCACTATAGCATCAAATCTTCGCTCAGTGCTGCTCGCAATGCTACAACGCCACTGCTTTTGGGGCGTCTCAAATTTATGTTTACACCCTGTTTGCATTTCATCTTCTTCTTTTAACACCAGTTTGCAAACTAAACACTTTATTAGCGCTGTCTATGTACAACCTAAAATTCAGAATGATGAAACATAGCCCTAAATAAAACATGACTTTTTCAATGACAAGTGATTTTAGCTCAGTAATCCACCAGTTCAGCAAACACTCGTCAAAAACAAACGTCAAAGTTTTGCCTTGCCTACCGGTGGTTTTCGCTGGATATTTGCATAAAGTCCTGGAATGCCCAACCTTTTTGAAGCTCTCGGCTGCTCTCAAAAAATAAGGGGTTGCAAGAAGTTTTGATAGACCTGGTATTGTGTGACTCCTCCTAGTTGAGGGTTCCAAGTCATCTTTTATTTCCTGATGCAAATTGAAAATAACATGGCTTGGCAAACAATATTTTAGGATAATGTGTTCTTCTGGCATTCTAAATAAATTAATACTTGTGGAAAATACGTGGGACGTGAGGACTGGCATTGGGAAACAATGGTTTAAGACATGCTTTTTTTTTTGGGCGCAAATAACAGTAATTTGAAGAGCGTAAACGTTAGTAAATCACGTTGCGTGATCTATTTTAATATCTCCTTCCATAAATTTTGCGTCTGAAAGGGAAACTCCTACAAATACATATTCAATAAGGTCAGGTACAAAAATAACAGTGCTCATTCCTTTTCAGCACTAATTCTTCACTGTGCATCTTTAGTAAATCCTGACTATTTTAACGCCAAAAGACGGTTTGCGCTGACGCAAGCTGTTAGTAAATCTGGTCCTGAGAGTCAGTGATCCTATGATCATGTTACAACGTGCTGCCACATTTCACTTCCATTATTTTGGGGTAAATAAAGAAAAAAGTATACACTGTAATTACAAAACAAAACCACATATTTGTATTAGACAAGTCTGAAATTAATGTGGAAAAATATATATTCTGAACCGCATGATTTACACAAACTGATAAAGACAAGAAGTGTTAGGTTGTGCCCCCCTCTTCCTTACTACTAGTTACACTCAGTGTAAATAGCATCTACACTGAATGCAAATAACCATTTGATAATGGAGGTTAGCTTTGCATAATCACTAACAATTTTTTGCTGACATTTGGCTATCACTCAAAATACCACTCAAAATGGACAATTCTGATGATCTGAAATTCATACTAAAACAAACGTTAATTAGTTGAAACCGTAAATCTTATTAAAAAGTTGAGATTGGGGTTGGTTTTTCTTTAACAACTGACATGTTTCTTTTGTGTCCTTTCCTCCCATAGGTGACATGAAGCTGTTTGACAGTGCACACTTAAGAAACACTGACACTTTGCTGTTTTCTAAGACCAACAACGGCATTAAATCTACAGATTCTAAAGTGGATGAAGATACAGATGAGCTCTTCAGGTTGGATCAAAGTGTTATTATTATTATTGATTATTGTTTATAATTGATTATGTTTTTGCTTTTTTTTATTGTAGTTCATTAGATACCAACTAACTTTAAAACATACATAGGTAAATACTTTGACTATTTAGTAATCAAAACAGTAAATTATTATTTTTAGACAAAGTGATGTCCAGTGTGCTCTGGGGTCCTTTTTTCGTACCTTGCTTAATACATCTAAGATGATTTGATAGATGCCAGATCTTCTAATTGTGATAACTGTTCTCTGGTTAATTTGGTTCTTCAAATGAATTTGATTATTCGAATTAATATCCAGATTAAAGGTCTACTGAAGTGCCTTAAAATGTGCAGCATTATTCAATGTATTGACGTAATTTCAGTTGAAACAGGAAGACAATGGTGGGACATGTTAATTGGCTTTGCTCCTTTTTAGAGTAGCCAGTAGTGTTTATTGTCAATAGTGTGAGCCCAGAGACAGATCCCCAGTGAGGACCACATCACATAGATGGCCATCGGCACAAGACCACGGAACCTGTTGAGTCCTCTGCATAGTCTGACTTTGCTGCAGCCTGGAATTAAACTGCTGGTTTGTGTTGCCAGAGGAGAACTGCTTTTTTAGTGTAGTGTTTTTTAACTAGGTATAGTGTTTCTCAGATCACAGATTAAATTAAGTTGACAAAACTTAAATGGCTTAAGTAAACAGGACTCAGAATAAGTAAGGAATACATTTGACTGAGCCTGGTTTCTCCCAAGGTTTTTTTCTCCATTTTTCACAGATGGAGTTTTGGTTCCTTGCCGCTGTCGCCTCTGGCTTGCTTAGTTGGGGACACTTGTTCTTTACACGATATTGTATTTTATTTGAACTGAACTGAGCTAGATGATGACATCATTGAATCCATTGAGGAACTGCCTTTACCTGAAAATTGAATGTTTACTGTTGCCCTTTTGCATTATTGATGCACTATTTCCTAATATTTCCCTCACTATTTCCCTATTTCTTGAATTAAGTAAACTTAACAAATTACTTTTTATAGTGCAGAGCAGTTCTGGAGATGTTGTTCATGCATTTTCTATGGCAGACGCTGAAATCACCGCAAGTGTCACGCACACTTGTGTGTAGTAAAGGAAACCGCGCCTGTGTCGCAGCAAAGTCAGATTGTGCAGAGGATTCATCTGGTTCCCGTGGTCTTGTGCCGATGGACATCTAGGTGACGAGGTCTTTGCAAGGGATCCGTCTCTGGGGCTCTAGATGTCATGGTCTCCGCTGACATTTGGGGCTGTAGAGGTCGTCTCTAAGTGTTGATCCACTATCTGGACTTAATACAGACTGGATCCAGGTGACTGCAGTGACCATCTGATCTGAATTCAGACTGGATCTGAGTAGCTGTGGTGACCTCGGAATAAGAATGAACCAGACTAATATTAGTGTAGATGCCATTCTTCTTATTATTTAGCAAGTATACTGGGTGTTATGGGAAGTGTTCCTGGTTCCAGCTGACCTAATTAATGCAGCCTAACAATTCTTTAACGCATTTGAATTTTATAAATCTGTTAGCGTGTTATGTGTCCAGGTTAAATGTAATCAGTTCTACCAGCATCTATCACTATTTGCACGTGTAAAATAGCAAGTGTAAACAGCATCTATTGCTAAGAAATTATGTTATTTTCACTTAGTGTAAATAGCATTTAATTGGATCTAATCTACACCAAGGGGGCGTTTTCCCTCACTCTACCTTAACTCTGTCAAAATTCCCTATAAATACAATTATTAAATCCCTTTGAGCTAAAGGTAATACTTCATTTTGATAGTTAACTTTAGATATTCTGCTCACTATAAGTAACTCTCCAACTACATGTTAACTATCAGTCATTAGTATTAGTACACTCTTTCTGTAACATTTTAATTTGATGGTCCTCGAACAGACATTCTACTGAAGTAACTTTACAAACAGTGGTGTAGTTGGGGACATGCCGACATTCACAGAGAACAACAGTGGTGGATGATTGGATGATCCTCTCCATGGTAAAGAAAAAACGTTTCACAACATCCAGCCAAGTAAAGAACACTCTTCAGGAAGAAGGCGTGTCACTGTCAAAATCTACAATCAAGAGAAGACTTCACAAGAGCAAATACAGAAGGTTCACCACAAGGTGCAAATAAGGCCAGATTAGACTTTGACAAAAACATCTAAAAAAAGCCAGACCACTTCTGGAAAAGCATTCTTTGGGTGGCTGAAATTAAGATCAACCTGTACCAGAATAACAGGAAGAAAAAAGTGTGGAGAAGGCTTGGAGCAGCTCATGATCCAAAGCATACAACAGCATCTGTGAAACATGGTGGAGCAGTGTGACAGCATGAGCATGCATAGCTTCCAGTAGCATGGCGTTACTGGAGTTTATTGATGACGTGACAGAAGATAAAAGCAGCCGGATGAATTCTGAAGTGTACAGGGATATACTCTGCCCAGATTCAGTCAAATACAGCAAGGTTGATTGGTGCGGCGCTTCATAGTACAAATGGACGATGACCCAAAACATACAGCAAAAGCAGCCCAGGAATTTTTGAAGGTAAAAATGTGTTCACTTTTGCATTCGTTACACCAAGGTGTGTTGTATGTTCAACCAAATCCAGCTCCATCCCAAGAAAAGAGATTTTCTGAACAGGGAAGAGTTTGCTCTTTTTTTCTCAGTTGACCTGAAGAACCAACTGGCTGAGGTGACTGAGCACCAAGTCCCTGTGTTCACAGAACTGATCTCATGACTGTGCCAGTATGAGCGAGTCATGAATAAACATGAATGTGGGGAGACAGGGACAGCCCGAAGGGTAGGACTTTCTACTGATGTGCTCGACCCTCGAACGCAAAGTGCAGGAACGGCCTGTGTCAAAGGAAAATCGAGACATGAAAGTATGTGTCCTTTAGGTTGATTGCTGCAAACCAATCTTGGGGCTGACAGGTCTTGAATTGAGGGGGGATGCAGGGCATGGCATTAAAAAATTGCGTTAAAAAAATGACAAAAAGCATCTCCTCTGTAAAACCACTATCCCCCTCCACAAGAAGGAGGAGATACTGGGTTTGTTCTGGCAGTAAAAGGTGCTGTCCATGACCTAGTAAAGTCTTCATGCACCTTTGGGAAGAACAGGACCGGGGTAGGACGGTAATAGCCAGTGCGAGCAGCCCTAAAAAACCAATCATACAACTTGGACACGGCTCTGGACACGGTAGAGGTTTCCACTCGAGCCCGACCCTCTTGGCGGTCCAGGCAAACATAGGCGTCATCACTGGGTCTGACCGCAAGTGGGGTGAGGGGTTGGTTCCTTGGAGGGGAAGCCCTCACTGTAACCCTCAGACCACCCAGGCTACTACCCATAAAATTATAAAAATGCATAAAAACTCTTTAGATTTTAGATTTAGATTTAGATTTTTTAGAATTTAGATTTATCTGTATTTTTCATTTTTCATAATATAATTTCAAAGCAATATGTTTGTAATCGTATAGAACTTTTTTGTGGTCAACAGACCTGGAACTACTTTAGTCATGCAGTAGGCTATTAAAAATTAAGTAATTTTCTGATTTAAAGTACTTATACTGTAAAGAGAGTTAGTCAAAAAAGGTTCACAATTATGATATTTATTTATTTTTTGCCTATATTATGACAGGACAGTTTAGAAGTGACAGGAAGTGAAGTGGGAGAAAGAGAGATGGGGGCAGGATCAGCAAAGGTCCTCGAGTCGAGATTCGAACATGAGACACCCAGAGTGCAACGGCACTGTATGTTGGCATGCTGCCCACAAGGCTATCGGCGCCGACATCATGATATAATTTAATATTTACATTTATGCTTCTATTCAAATATCACTTAAGAACTTGCCACCGTATCCAAGTATGTGATTTCTTCCTTCTTTTTAGGGTAGAACTGGATTTGGATAAACTCCTAACTGTCAGCAAGACGGTCAGATTTGGGCCAGACCCTTCTATGAAACCCAAGCCCAAAGTAAAAGCCAAGCCTGAGATCCAGAAATCTTCCACCTTGACCCAAGCAACTGATCTGCAGCTGAGCAGAGCTGAGGCTATGGACCAGATGGATATTCTCCAGTACATACAGCAAAATGACCTACCAGCCACTGAGGACTTGGACCTTTTTAAACACTGATGTTCTGGAATTTTCCAGCCTAGGCATCAACTCTACTCAAAAGAAATGCTCGATGATTGATTTCAGCCTCACTTACTTTTAAATAATTAGTCAGACTGGTGGAAATTTTTAGACCAGAACATGATTTGGGCAATTTCCAGAACTTGGTCAGGTCATTCAAATGTTCATTTATCATATAAATAATAATCACTTTTAGAATTGTTTTAATCAGTTTTGTATAATTATTTCATAATGTGCTATACTGTGTCGAGTCTACATGACTTTTTGTTTCCTTTGCTTTAGCCCATGTATCATCTTTTCCACCCCCCTAGTGTCGGACAGATGTTTGAGTATCCACCCTTCCACCCTCACCCTTTTAATAAAATTTTAATTCTTCTCACACACTTTTTTCAGGCTAGTGTGTTCATGGAGAGATTGTCAAGGGCCAATGTGAATAAATCTAGATTTAAATTTAAGATAGTCTATATGCATTTTATTTGCATCCAAAATAAGGCAATGTAAAAATGATGGAGTGCTAAACACTCTAATGCAGTGTATGTTTCATTCTCGAACAGAAAGTCCAGATGACGTGTCGGGAAATCCCTAATATGAACAAAGGCATTCAGCTTTCACTGTAGTAAGCTAAATAAAAAGAAACGTTTTGACGGCTGAAATGTTAAGGAAATAAACACATAATTGTGACATTATATGGTATAAGTCATCTCCAGGTAATAAAATAGCATATAAATAATGCAGTGCTAATTGACATAGCATTTATTACAGTAGACTATGGAAACTATAAAATATATCTTCTGCCTTATTCTGTAATAAAAATGGAAAAAGTGTTATATAAACAAATATATAAACATACAAACACATCATTAAATTGTCATTAGGAAAATATAGGAAAAAATATTATAGTATACAAATTACTAACTATTGTCCAGCAGTGTATTTGATTTTTTCAGCCAATTGAAATTATGAGATAATAATAATATTAATAATAATAATAATAATAATAATAATAATAAAGCCTATCAATTAGACCAAAATAAAATGTATTATTATATTGACATTTCTGCCCCCCTCACTTCTGAAATGGTGGCTATGCCCCTGGCTTTGCCTTACTCACTTACCTTACTGAAAGTGTTATTGTCACACCCCTGTGGACTGTTTTGTTGGTTTTGCCCTCTTGTGTCCTTATTTGGTCTTTCCTGTTCCGTTGCTTAAGTCGTCATTGGTTTGTCACTCCCACCTGTCTTTGTCTAATTAGCTGTCTTATATAAGTTTGATTCAGTTCCTTGTTTCTTGTTCCATTCTTAATGTCATATAATGTTAGTTTACGTTGTGTTTGCATGTGTTTTTCCCTGCTGTTCCAGTTTGATCCTGTTCCCGTTTTGGATTATTTTATTAAAGCATGTTTTCATTATTTCCACATTCCTGCGACTCCTTCCCACACACGACCCTGACAGAAGAACGGACCACAACCAAAGATGTTCTGGGCTGAGGAATTCCTCCTTAACATCCAGCAGGCGGACAAGCCTTTGGAGCAGTATGTGGAGGAATTTCTGAGCGTGTTACATCTGGTGAGTTGGAGCGACTCGATGATTAACGCGTTTTCAGATGGGGCTAAAAGACGACCAGTTGTTTTGTTCCGTGACTCCTGACGATTGCCACAGACCCATAGCGGAGTTTATTAACTATGTCCTTGTTCTCAGTAACTCCAACTTCTATGTCGATGTCGATTCTAATCTTCCCCCCCATCCGAAAACACGCGGACACTCCAGCTCACCACCAGCCAGCGTCCTCCACCTGCTGCTCCAAGAGGCTTACTCCCTCCATTCTTCCCTCGCTCTCCCTAGTCCTCCAGAGCTTCTCCCTCATCCTCAGCTCAGAACCCGCGGCCTGCTCATGGACTCCGGCCGCATTATGGACCTGACGATCCCTATGGGTGGTGATTTCTCTGGGCTCTCTCCTTTTTCTCTGCTGGTCCCGTCCAGTCCTCCAAAGCACCCTCCAGAGCCTGTGCCGCCCAAGGGCCCTCCAGAGCCCGCGCCTCCCGAGCCCCCTCCTGTGCCAGTGCCCTCCTGAGCCAGCGCCTCCAGAGCGCCCTCCTGAGCCAGCACCTCCTAAGCCCGGTCCTCCTGTACTCTCCCGGGCTGACAATACCCTATTTTCCCCCAAGAAAATTTTGGAGGGGGGGGGGGGGCTACGCTTATTAACTGTGTGCTCCGCCATGGCCGCTCGGACTGTGCTCGGCCATGGCTCCCCGAGCTCCCCGATCCGCCATGGCATCCCAGACTGTATGCTCCGCCGTGGCTCCCCCGAGCTCCCTGACCTGCCATGGCATCCTGGACTGTATGACCCGCCGTGGCTCCCTGAGCTCCCTGACCCGCCATGGCTCCCTTATTTGGTCTTTCCTGTTCCGTTGCTTAAGTCGTCATTGGTTTATCACTCCCAGCTGTCTTTGTCTAATTAGCTGTCTTGTATAAGTTCAGCTCCTTGTTTCTTGTTCCATTCTTAATGTCATATAATGTTAGTTTACATCATGTTTGCATGTGTTTTTCCCTGCTGTTCCAGTTTGTTCCTGTTCCCGTTTTGGATTATTTTATTAAAGCACGTTTTCATTATTTCCTCATTCCTGCGACTCCTTCCCACACACGACCCTGACAGTTATTTGTAAGTAAAGTTTGTAAAAAATATTTTCATGACAGCCAGGTTGCTGTGGTTTGACTGGGATCACACTTATTTATTGATCCTATAAGAGGTAAGTGTTATCTGACTAGACTCATTTTTACTCCTCCCTTTGCTCTCATCTACATTTAAGGCAAATGGTTTAAAATCTCAAATGGACCAATTGCTTCAAATTGTAAAACAATTGCTTCAGCTGAATGCTTGCATGAGATGGTCCAAACTAGTAAAGCCCCCTCCAATGCTATCAACTTTTGAGCTACTCTTTACAGAACTGAAATTCTCACCACTCTCGGAATGGAACAGAGACTGCACAGAGACGTATCAAAAATGCAACAGATTTTCCCAAAATGATGCTAAGAGGACTTAGCATCATCATTCAAAGCCAAACACTGTTCAGTCGGTCCTGGAGAGCCGCAGCCCTGCATAGTTTTGCTTCAACCCTAATCAAACGCACCTGAACAAGCTAACCAAGGTCTGAATGGTTACTAGAAAGCTATAGGCAGGTGAGTTTTAATTAGGGTTGGAGCTGAACTCTGCAGGGCTGCGGCTCTCCAGGACCGGAGTTCGCCATCCCTGGTTTATAGGTCTATATGTGTTTAGTACGTGTGTAAATTGTAATTATTTTCCAAAATATTGATACCATTAGGGATATGTGCAACAGTTGAATAAAAAAAAATTCAATTCCCTCTCTTTTTTCCTTTTCCTTTTTCTTTTTCATTGAGAGTCTTATTTTCTAAGTTAAGCATGTCTCAGATTTTGTCTTTGCCTGCCTCAAACTTTAACATAAAGACTTTGCATACATCCTTCAGCCAGCACCCATGGTGGTTGGCCAACAATCCCCAACACAAGGAATGCAAATAATACCTTCAGATTCTAGCTGAACTTGTCCACTTAATATAAAGTTTCATAGCCTCTTTGAAAATCGAATTCAAGGGTTACATTAAAAGATTTATGGTTTGTTCAGGTGTAAGAAATTGCATTTTTTTATTTATATTCATATTGCTAGAAACGTGGGACTCCATATTTTCACTCTCATAAAAGTCTTTCCTCACTTTCTTTCTTTCTTTCTGCAACTTGTGTAAATGTGTGTTTATGTGTTAGATTAGGCATATAAGTGGCCCGCATGAGAATAGTAAACAGTCTGTTTTTTTTTTTTTCTTCAGTTAAAGTCAGTTCATCGTTGATTCAGTGATATCATGGTCCAGCTCAGTTCCATTTTCCTTCGGTAGTGTCACTGCAATCAAGTCAACAATATTGCCAAATATTAAGTGTCCCCAACTAAGCAAGCCAAAAGGCGACAGTGGCAAGAAACCCAAACTTCCCCAGTGACAGAATGGGGAGAAAAAAAATACTTTGGGAGAAACCAGGCTCAGTCTGGGGGCCAGTTCTCATCTGCAACATAAATCAGACTGTGGACTGGCATCACTCAGAACATCCATCCAGTTATTAAAGACATTCATGTCACAGCAACTGAAACAGCAATTACTGTTGTTGAGAATTTATTATTTTCTGCTTTCTGGACAGAAAAAAAAAAAAAAAAACATGTAATAAGTCACGTTATAATTGTATTCTACTTATAAATGATGAACACAGATTTATCAGTTAATCCCACTAAAATCCCAGCATTGAAAAAATAATGAAATGTCAAGTCAAGTCACCTTTATTTATATACCACCTTTAACAATACAGAATTGTGACAAAGTGGCTGTACAGTATTGAATAGGAAATAGTGCATCAATAATGCAAAAGGGCAACAGTCAATTTTCAGGTGAAGGCAGTTAATCAATGGATTCAATGATGTCATCATCTAGCTCAATTCAGTTCAAATAAAATACAATATTGTGTGAAGAAAAAGTGTCGCCAACTAAGCAAGCCAGAGGCGACAGCGGCAAGGAACCAAAACTCCATTGGTGACAAATGGAGAAAAAAAACTTTGGGAGAAACCAGGCTCAGTCGGGGGGCCAGTTCTCCTCTGGCCAGACGCAGAGGACTCATCTGGTTCCCGTGGTCTTGTGCCGACGGCCGTCTAGGTGACAGGGTCTTCACTGGGGCTCATCTAGTCTATGTGGTCTCGGCTGACATTCAGGGCTGTAGAGGTCATCTCTAGGTGCTGATCCACCGTCTGGGCTGGGTACGGACCGGATCCGGGGGACTGCAGTGACCATCTGATCTGGATATGGACTGGATCTGGTGGTTAGGGTGACATCAGGAGATCTATTAATGTAAGTATGTGGCTAAAAATCTTAAACTTGAAGAGAACACCTAAAACACTGTATGTGTGCTCATGTCATTTCGCCAACAAAAAGCCAACGGAGGAAAACCTGCATCCTACTATGTGGTTGAGCTACAAACACCACCAGAAAAGAAACGTTGAGTCCTCTAAAGAATTGATAGCAGTGCCAGGAGGACATCGGGTATGATTTCAGGTGTAATGAGGACACAGCATTGTAGCGTTTGTCCGGTAACTTTAATGACAACCAGTTAGTTTTACCGTGTTCTGTACAGTTTAAAACGTAAGGCATGTGCAAGTGCAGGGCAGCATTAAACTAAAATAGTTTATGTATAATTATCTGTGTGTAGAAAAAAATATTCCTGGTGCAGTTTAAAAAAAAAAAAAGATCCTCAGATCTTTCACATATTCTGGGTCATTATGTTTTTTTTATTTTTATTATTTGTTTTTTTGCTGAAATAAATACATGAATGAAGCAGAAAGCCAAAATATTAAATGTGATGAATGTATAATTAATGAGTAATTTACAATTTTCACCTGAGATTTAAAGCAAAATTACAATGACTTTGGAGATAGCAGGTGTTTTGATAGTTAGAAACAAGAAACATTTCCAGTTTCAGTATTAGTTGTTCTTCACACATTCGTCTTTAAACACAATAAGTATCATCTGTAAAATATATGTCATCAAAACTAAATTGTGTTAGCAGCACAATCCAATAATGATGAGAAAATAATGTCTCTAATGCCCTAATAATTTTGAACAATATTGTTACCCTCAGATGTGCTTGACGAGATGGATGGGGATGAGGAGCTGTGGCTCTTCATCAAAGCCATCCTGTGATGCCCAAACACAGTGGTCAGATCCAATGATGGAGGACCACACCTATTCAGGAGGGCCAACCATCACCACTACTGTAACACCCCTTGAACTGTTTGTGTTGGTTTTGCCCTTGTCACACCCCCGTTGGACTGTTATGTTGGTTTCTCCCTTGTGGACTTTTATGGTTTTCCTGTTCCGTTTCTTGTTAAGTTCTCATTGGTTAATTATCTACACCTGTCCATGTATCGTTTGCACCCCTTTATAAGTTGGATTCAGTTCAGTGTTTGTTGTTGGACCTTGATGTAGTTTGGTGTGTGTCTCCCTGCTGTTCCTGTTTACCCTTGTTTCTTGGATTATATTAAAGTTAATTATATCTCGTCTTCGTGTGTCTCAGTCTGACACAACCGTGACAACTACAAGAGTTATCTTGCCCTGTTGCAGATATTATTTGGAAGAGCAATGCAGACTCCCTTTTGTATACAGGGATTCCCCTCCTTGAGTTTCACACCCTTGTATCCTGTACAACCATTTGCCCCTACTTTATCATCCATGCCTGTTGTTGACCAAATCCTAATGACCTTAATGAAACTAAGACAAAACATGGAGCTGGTGATGCTGGTTCACCAGCATGGTCTTGCAGAGTTGAGTGTCAGTATAGGCCAGCTGTCTGGATGCAAGTAGTGTTTTGGGGACAAACATAGTTTTTGATCACATATTTCTCTGTTTAACACATTGATGATGCAACAGAAAAATAATATAAGGTTAAAACATGATTCAATTAATTATATGATAACTTTTTAATTTCTTTTGCTTCCTCTGCTGAAAGTAGAACTGAAACTTTTAATTGCTTTAGTTATGATTACATCATCAGTGTCACTGTAAACTGGTAAAACGTTTCAAAGCATCAAAGGAACTGTCTCCTGTTTCATAAGATCTGTACACAAATCAGTTAAAATCAGTTAAAAGGAGCTTGAGTACATTGCATTACAAATTCATTTAGAGATATGAAAATCAATGGCTAACAGAAGCTTAATAATACATGGTTTGCTCAATAACAGGAGTTATAAGAAGAGTGTCACAGCCCAGTCACCAGCTCTGTCATTAAACCACGCTAAGGACTCCATTTTCCAGCATTCCCAGTCGGCACACCTGTCACCATTCTCCTAATTTCCCACCATATAAAAACAGTCACCTTTCACTCCCTTATTGTCTGGTCTTGTTGTTGGTATCTCCCACATGTTGTGGAATACACTTCCTTACTCTTTACCATCTCTACTTACCTGCATCACTGTGTCCTGTGTCCTGCATCCACCTTCTAGAGAATGCTTTGTTTGTCTGCTCTCTGAGCTTTTGAAACTGGAAAGGGAATATCAAACAAGTTATTCTGAGATAAGTCCTATGAACTTTCTTAAGACTTTGTTCACCTGAGTTTGTACCTGAGGTCTACTAAGCCTACTTTAGTTTGAGTATCCTGTCAATGAAGACAGGATTATTTTCCTAGTTCCTTCACTAAGTTATGATGTTATGTTGAATTCTGAACTGATTTCTGTTTCTGATCTCTGAATCAATAAACCTGTTGAACCCAGCCTGAGGTTTTCCATGCCCCTTGGCAGTGAGGGCACACTTAAATTGGGGTGCTGCTGTATTTTGGCCTTAGCGAAATGTGTCTCGTTAGCAGACATATGTAAAGCTGTGGGCTGGACTACACCCAATACCTTCGCCAGATTTTAGAACTTGCGCATGGAACTAGTTTCATCTAGAGTACCAACAGATTCATCTAGATAACTGATAGGATGTATTCCCCTCCATGAAGTGATAATGTGTGCTGTACAGGTACAGTTTTTAGTTTTCAAAATTCACTTGCCAATACCCTTGGTCTTTTCTGTACGTCAAAGGTTATTTTGGGCTACCAAGAGCAACCCCTAGTGTTGGAATTTAGCACAACATCTCTGTTACCTCCACCAAGGTAATGTACTAAATGTATTATAAAAAAAATGTATGCCATGATTAATGGGTGACCACAGAAAGAGTTATGTTCCATAAAGTTTATAACCATAACCTAAAGATTTCTTCTGCACCTTTGATTAATTTAAACATTTCTGACTGGCTATTGCATTCATGTCACCATGCAATGTCTTCTGTAAAAGTCAAGAGTATTACTTGTCAAAGTGCAGTGAAATCTCTAAGCGCTTGCTGTAAATGTGGATGTATAAATCATAATTGTGAAGAATACATGCTAAAGAAAACCTGTAGAGAATTTGGCAACGTACTTTGCGTTGCAAAGGAGAATCCCAACATTGTGCTACTTACAGCATCACAAACTCACAAGGTTTGACTCCCAGCCCAACAATATGTGTTTACCTGAAAGACATTCCAGTGGTAATGTGGAAAGGCAAGTGGTCTATACCGACTTATGCTATCCTGCAAACTTACCCTATTAACAAGCTCCACACTGTAAAAACTAATCTATAGAATTTACCCAATAAATGTGAGGTAACAATTTGCATCGACTTTGGTGGGGTAGATTTAATCCCATATATTGAGTATAAACTATCTGAAGTAAAAAGCTATTAAATACTTGCATAAATTGGGTAACAATACCTCACATTTATGTATATATTCAACAGCTACTTACTCACTAAATTTAGGTAAAAATTATCCCTTCAAATCAAAGTTAATTAATATCAGTTAATAACAATTACTTATTCAGAGAAGGTAAAATGTACCCCCCCACAATAAAGACATTCAGATGGTTCATCAGATCAATGTTTTTAATCCAAAAAATCCTATGAAACACTCAAAATATAGTGCAGCACAACAGCTTTACACAACATTTCAAGTAATGAACCTGTTTTATAACTCACTGATCTATCAAATGTTGTTTCAATAATGTTGGATAATAAAACATATCCCTGTTTTAGGACATCCAGATCAGAGTGGAAAAGATAAGTGAGGGGAGAAGGGAGCAGAGAACAGAAAATGAAAGGAGAAGTGAGGAGATCAGAGCAGTGCTGGATGTCCAATCACATTAAGATTTTCTTGTATCTAAACTCTTAGACTAAACTCTTTGTGTCTCTTCAGATTTACACAACAGTGACTGACCAAATCTGTGGTCCAGGTACATTCATATAACAAATAACCGAACAGCCTTGTTTACATGCAGCAATGATGCACCAAATTATCAAAAAACACAGAATAAAGTGCTAAATAAAGTACATCAGCTTCACACAACAATGAACGAATTGTCTTGTTTTATAACTCACTAAGATAACAGTTTCAAATGTTGTTTCTGGATAATTGGATAATACTGCAAACAACACATGCCACTTATTCTATTTTAAAAATCAAAAGCACACACACAAACTCCACATGGTTGTTTCTGTGCATGTACAGTATCAAATATCTGGATAAAGAAAACAGAACACCAACATTCTTTAGTTTTTGAGCTTGATCTCACTCTCAAAGATAGGATGAGAATAAAAAAAAACAAACAAATGGGGAGGAAAAGAGGGTAGAAGCAGAGATCAAAATTCTTCAGGCCACTTTCTACTGGTATTCCTTTTCTGTCAATCTGGGGGAAATCACAGAGCAATGGAGTGGGCTGAGAAAGAGTGGATGGATCTGTGTCTGTGTGTGGAGCAAATAAGAGAAAAGAAGAAAAATATAAAACTACACTCCATTACAACTCCATTAAAAGTATGTCCAGACAAAAGATCCTCTTCGAACAAGAGGGGAAATGTGTGTCTAATGCATGAGCTTATTTTTGAGGCTGTGGACCTTTTTCAGTAGTTTTGCCCCGGCAATTTCCAAAAAAAGTTTTTGAAAAGCTTCAAACGTGTTCTTCAGCTCCTTTGGATATTCGATGTTGATTGCATAAATGAGTCCCATCAGCATTATGCATGCCTTTGTTCGGCTTCCACATCCTTCCATCACTTGGTTTCCCTCGATCACAATAGACAAATCTGATGAATCCTCCTCAGCCATGACATTGTGCTTCACAATCACCTTCATCGTTTTGTCTGTGTAGTCCACACATTCCTATATGTTAAAAAGAAACAAACAAAAAGCATACACATTTTTATTTTATTTAAGATGCTGTTTCAATATATTTTAGTTTATCTAAAAGGAGAGCAGAGGGGGAGTGGAAGGCAAAAGGAGAAGGTGGATACGAGAGGAGAGGAGAACACTAAAGAACATTAGTCATTAGAACATTAAAGAACATTAGTCTTGAAATCTTCCAACAAATGTGGGTTGTGTTTTCTACTCTTGTGGCTGTGGAATGTTGTATATTTGTTGGTCTTATAATGACAACCCTCAAAAACACATGGCACAGTTTCAAACTTTTTTAGATGGCCACCAAGATGTTCAAAAAAATGCCTCTCATTGTCAAAAGAGCATGAATTACAGACAATGCATGTAAACGAAATGATGTTTCCTGGCTGGGTTGACTGAGAATGATGCCTTGACAAATGTGTCCTTAATGCACCCCATGTCTTGACTGTGCAAGTGTAGCTGGGCTAATAATTATAAAATGTTGTATTTGAAGTGAACTTCATCAAAACTTATTTCTTTTGAGTTTTATATTCATTGTTTTCTGAGTTATAAGGTACAATGGACATAATTTACTCTACACGGAACCATATATGCAGAATTTTGTGTAATGAAGAGCACGTATTAGTGACGCACATGATACCTTGTGCGGCGCGCTGACAGCGCCATCTTTAGAATCAAATTTGCCGCTGACGGGGTCAGATGTATTCTCTCTCGCTCCGCTAACGAGAGCCTGGTAAGAATGTTTAAAGTGCACTAAATGAGTTTGGTGTGTTATTTTACGAGATACAGAATGTCTAATAGTAATGTAAGGCTGTGATGTCATGAAAATGAATGTAAATGATCGCATTTTGGATGCTTTACTGTGACTGGTATAGCTTACAACTTTTTTTCCGTTCTGTCTGAGCAGAGTGAAGGGGAGAGACGTGTGTCCAAAGAATTAATTTGTGCTCTGTGTTTCTGCAGGTATGCTGTATCTTTACTGTATGTTGAGAAATGTTCAAAATGTGTTTAAAATCAACTTTATATGAGTTTGATATAAAAAAATGAGGTCTGTCTGCAAAAGTGACATCACATTGTATATTTTGACACATTTTATTTGCACTTTTCTTTGATACATTTGTTTTTATATTTGATACATTGTCATTGGAATGGTTGGTTATTTTTGTAAAAAAAAAAAAATTATCTTATTGCTCACTGTATGAGTAAGCAGTGACAAATTTATATTATTATAGGACACCTAAACACAATATAAAACCTGATATGCCATATAACAATGATTTGTATTTTCCTGGCTACTTTATTCTGTCATTTATTTTTGTATTTTATTTTGTTGTCTTATGTTTTGTAATTATTACTATGAGTACAGCGCCATCTTGAGAATCAAATTTGCCGCTGACGGGGTCAGATGTATTCTCTCTCGCTCCGCTAACGAGAGCCTGAGTGAAGGGGAGAGACGTGTGTCCAAAGAATTAATTTGTGCTCTGTGTTTCTGCAGAATAAAGAAAACCTGAGACCTCCATCGTCAACATCGTCTTTATTGAATAAAACCACAACCAGAGTAAAACTGCTACATAAAAATGGTGCCGTGACCTACTGGATCAACTGGATCAGCCGCAGCCGACCGCCGGAGTTGTACGTGTTCGTGATGTCTGAGTGCTGAACGTGGAGGTTGAGGAATCGCTTTCACCATTGTTCCAGTAGCTGTAACTGGAGAAGAGACTGTGAAGCGACAAGAGACTTCTCTGCAGACTGATAAACTGATTGTTGAACGTGGAGGCTGAGGAATCGTCTCACCGTTGTTCCAGTACCCATAACGGGAAAAGAGACATTTCTGCAGACTGATACTATCAAAATTTTGGTTTCTCCTCATCATACTCTTCTGACGCTCTTTGAGGTTAGTCCATTTTTGTGTTTATTCTGTTATTTTTGTAAGTCTGTACTATGGCTGGAGTAAGAAAAGATTCAGATATGATGACACCGTACCTTGGGAGGGGTAGAGGGTTGTTGGGGGTGGAAGAGCCTGTTATAGGTAAACCTAGAGTGTTAATTTATAGTCCCCTATCACCTGAAACACCAGCAAACCAACCTGTTGGGCCATCTGCCTCTACTCCTAGTAATGTTCATGATAACGTTGCAGAGCAGTTGCGTGATCTTATTGGTGAATTAGGCAGTCAGATAGGGGATTCCATTGTCTCCAGGCTGCTAGCTAGTCAAAACCCAGTCACCCCCTCAACTTCAGTCCCATCCAATGCTGTTGCACCTGAACCTTCCAACGCAAGCCGTAGTCTTACCAATGTCAGCCTGATCGTCAAGCCAGATGTCAGAGAACCTCCAATGTTCAGAGGAGATGGAACAGACAAACACACAGTTCAGGAATGGATCGAGTTGATGGAATTGTATCTCCATAAAGCGGATTGCTCTCATACGGATCAAGTAGATGAGATACTGAGCCACCTGCTAGGCAGGGCCAAGAGTATTGTTAAGGTCAGACTTAAGAGTAGCCCTAATGAAGCCGTCTCCTCTGGGACCATCTATGACGTGTTGAGGCGTTACTTCAGTGAAAGTCCTGGATCATGTCAACCTCTGGCTGACTTTTATGCGACACACCCCAAAGTAAATGAGTGTCCTGTCGACTACTGGGTTAGGTTAAATGCAGCTGCTGAGTTAGCAGATAGTCATTTGCAGTCACAAGGTGCAAAGATGAAAAACATGAGTTCTGAGATTGCGATGATGTTCATCAGGAACTGTCCAGAACCTGGCCTCTCTAGTGTGTTTAGGTGTAAACCTATTAGTAAATGGACAGTTTCAGAAATCCAGGAGGCCATTGATGAACACCAGAGGGATGTCCAGTCTAAGAAACTGCCTGTCTCACATGAAGTTAACACGGTCCAAGTCACTGCAGCTAAAGTGTCAACTTACCCCCACGCTGCCCCCAAGGGAGAGAGTTTGAATGCAGCTGCACCTGTTTATGTCCCCAAAAGTCCGTTGAAGGCTGCTGAACCTGCAGCTTCAGAAGCTGGCACCCTGGAACGTGTCTTGAGTATGCTGGAAAGGGTATTGGAGCGTACAAGTCAAACTGCTCCTGTTCAGCAGCCAAGAGCAACGCAATGGCGCAGCATCCCTCCATGTAGAGTCTGTGGTGAAAGAAATCATTCCACCCGCTCGCATTGTATGCGAGAAAGGAGATGCTTGTCGTGCCTGGAGATTGGACATCAACAAAAGCAATGTCACAAGGTCGTCAACCCTGCTGCACCATCTACTGATCAGTATGCTCAGGGAAACTAATGCACTCACATTTGGGAGGGGACTATGTGAGTGTACAACATCAAACCCTCACTATGGATGATAATCATTTATCTGTCTACGAAGAGTGTTGCAAGTCTGTCTCCAGTGATAGTGTTGTCTTGTTTCAGAACATCACCAAGTTGGAGAAGTCAGATAGCCTGTTCTACACGTCAGTGTTATTAAACGATAAAGTCACAGTCCAAGCTCTTCTAGATAGTGGATCTATGGCATGCACAATTAATGAAGAAACAGAGCGTGAATTGTTGAGTGAAGGGATGCCTGCACAATTTGACCAGACACATACAAACATTCTTCTCATTGGTTGTGGTGGTGTCAAAATCAAACCACGTGGAATGCACCAGTTGAAGATGGATGTGTATGGAAAGTCGGTGAGCGTTCCTACATTAGTCGTGCCGGAACAGAAAGATCAGTTAATTCTGGGGACTTATTAAGGTCTTACTCACCCAGATGAAGCAAGACTCTGGCTATTGGAATGTCATGAACCGTCCTGAGACAACTGGAGAACCTGAAATCGAGCAATTCCTGAATATGCTGTCGGGCATTAACAGGTGGAAGGGTGACAAAATTCCTGATATTGTGGGCACTGCGAAACTGACCCAGGCTGTCACTCTGTTGCCTAAGCAAGAACACCTGGTGTGGGGCAAGCTTCCATTGAACACTCCTGTTTCTGTTGGTAGTACTATTGTGATTGAGCCACCCAAGGCACAGACCCATAAGAAAAACATCATGGTGGGAAGAGTTATAGCCTCCATGTCTGGTGATGGATGGGTCCCAGTTAGGATCATAAATCCTCTTGATAAGCCCATAACACTGAAAAGGAACTCCAAAATAGCCGATGTCTTTCCTGTTGTAGCGGTGGAGGACCTTGGAGCACAATCTGATCACAACGTTAATGAGATGGTGAGTGTGCAGAGCCAGAGCACTGTTGGAGGCGTCGTCAGTGACAAGGAAAGTTGCCCTGTCTTCAAACTTCATGAAAGCTTGAGGGAGCTTAATCTTGGTGATCTAGATGTTGACTCATGTGAAGTGTCCTTTTATTGGAAGAGTCAGCTGGTGCAGCTCATTAAGAGGCATGAGGATGTATTTTCAAAGCATAAGTTGGATTGTGGGAAGGCCAAGGGGTTTGTCCATCATATTCATTTATCAGATGATCGACCTTTCAGGCTTCCATACCGCCGTGTTCCTCCAGCACAGTATCAAAAGCTGAGGAGTGTGCTCTCAGAGATGGAGGAACAGGAGATTATACGTAAGTCTTATAGCGAGTGGGCTTCACCACTTGTGCTAGTATGGAAGAAGACTGGGGATCTTAGGGTGTGTGTGGACTATCGTTGGCTGAACACTCGGACTGTTAAAGATGCCCACCCCCTGCCTCATCAGGCAGACTGCTTAGCAGCTTTGGGAGGCAATGCTGTCTTCAGTGCAATGGACTTGACCTCCGGGTTTTATAACATCGTTGTGTCTGAGGAAGACAGGAAGTTCACTGCCTTTACGACTCCCATGGGCCTGTATGAATTCAATCGTCTGCCACAAGGGCTCTGTAATAGTCCAGCCAGCTTTATGCGACTCATGACTAACATCTTCGGGGATCAGAATTTCCTCACGCTGCTCTGTTATCTCGACGACCTTCTGGTGTATGCTTCCAATGAAGAGGAAGCCATTAAGCGGCTTGAGCTTGTGTTTACTAGGCTAAGGGCACATGGACTGAAGTTGGCCCCTAAGAAATGTCACTTTCTCAGGAGGAGTGTGAAATTCCTGGGTCACATTATTGACAAGACTGGAGTGGCGACAGATCCTGATAAGGTCAGTGCCATATCAGCTGTGTCCGAAGCAGACCTTATGATGCCTGATGGAGTGACACCATCGCAGAAAAAAATCAAGTCATTTCTGGGGATGGTGATGTATTATCAGAAGTTTATCCCGAACTGTTCCAGTGTTGCAAAGCCTTTGTTCAACCTAACAGCTGCACCAAAAGGGAAGAAAGTCTCTCTGAGAGGTAATGTAAATTTTAAGAAGCTGAACGCTGGTGATTGGAAGCTGGAGCATAGTGAAGCATTCCAGAAGTTAAAGTCGGCCCTGATAGAGTCTGTTGTGCTGGCTCATCCTGATTTCAGCCGACCATTCATCTTATCTACGGATGCGTCCTTGGATGGTTTGGGGGCCGTACTGTCACAAGTACCAGAAGGTGAGACTAAGGCACGCCCCATCGCCTTTGCCAGCAAAGCCCTCACACGTGCACAAACCAAGTACCCTGCCCATCGTCTAGAATTTCTGGCTCTGAAGTGGTCCGTCTGTGACAAGTTCAGTCACTGGCTGAAAGGACACAACTTCACTGTCTGGACGGACAACAATCCTTTAACATACATCTTGACAAAGCCAAAACTAGATGCATGCGAGCAGAGGTGGGTGTCTAAGCTGGCCCCCTATAGATTTAACATTCAGTACATACCCGGCAGCAGAAATGTAGTCGCTGACGCTTTAAGCAGACAACCTTTCATCCATCAGAGTGTTGGTCAAAGACTGATATCTGAGCCATATGGTGTTCTGTTGAGAGAGTCAGAAAAAGTTCAAGAAGACACCATTCAGGATGCCTTTAGGTTAAGTGCAAACGTCTGTAATGTTGCGCATGTCCCCTGTGAGGCACCAGAGCACTCTTCGCTTACTTGTGCTGAAGTGTCAGCCATCCTTGATGTTCACACACAGTGGGAGGTAGGCACGGCTGATAGAGCCATCCAGTGGCTCACCCAGGATATTCATCAGTTGTTGTCTCCAGGTCCCAGTCCACTGCCAGTGTTCTCACTGAGTGAGTTGCAACAGAGGCAGCAAGATGACAAGGTACTGTCGAGAGTTCTATTCTATGTGAGTAGAGGGAAGAGGCCATCCAGGCGGGAAAGAGCCGGAGAGACATTTGAGGTGCTCAAAACCCTGAAACAGTGGGAGAAGCTCAAGATGCTTGATGGAGTGTTGTACAGGGTGTCTAAAGATGTCCTGATGGGAAAGAAGAGATGGCAGTACGTTGTGCCAGCTTTTCTTGTGACCCAGGTTCTTCAGGGGATTCACAACGAAGCTGGGCATCAAGGTCAGGGTAGGACCCTATCCCTTGCGCGACAGAGGTTCTTCTGGATCAGTTTAGAGCGGGATGTCCGTGCACATGTTAAATGCTGCAAGCGGTGTGTTGTAAGCAAAACGCCTGAACCCGAAGGAAGAGCACCTCTGGAAAGCATTAAAACATCATGCCCGCTGGAATTAGTCTGCATAGATTTTTGGTCTGCAGAGAATTCAAGTGGTCGCAGCGTGGACGTCCTGGTCATAACTGACCATTTTACTAAAATGGCCTGTGCTTTCCCTTGCAGAGACCAATCTGCTAAACAAGTAGCAAAGGTACTATGGGACAAGTTTTTCTGTGTTTTTGGCTTCCCAGAAAGGATCCATTCGGATCAAGGTGCCAACTTTGAGAGCCAACTGATTCGCGAACTCCTGGAAGTTGCTGGTGTGAAGAAGTCCAGAACGACCGCATATCACCCAATGGGCAACGGTCATGTTGAACGATTTAACAGAACACTGGGTAACATGATCAGGGCGTTGCCACCAAGGAGCAAGCAAAAGTGGCCACAGATGTTGCAAACTTTGACCTTTGCTTATAATTGCACAGTCCACGAATCGACTGGCTATGCACCATTCTATCTGATGTACGGCAGAATTCCTAAACTCCCGGTGGATGTAATGTTCTGCAGTATAGAAAGAGACAGTGCCATCACTGACTATGACACGTACGTGAGACGTCTGAGGGATGACTTACAAGAAGCTTTGACTCTTGCTCAAAAGAATGCTGAAGCCAGTCAAAGGCGGCAAGCGGACCTGTATAACAAGAAGACAAGAGGATGCAGAATTGAAATTGGTGACCAGGTTTTGCTGGCGAACAAAGGTGAACGTGGACGGAGAAAACTAGCGGACAAATGGGAGTCCACACCTTATATCGTTGTTGCTCTAAACCCTCAATGTCACACATACCGCATCCGTAACACCCACACTGGACAGGAAAAAACTGTTCACAGGAACTTGCTGCTTCAAGCTAACTTTCTGCCGATCGAGGTTGAAGAACTTGAGCCCTCATTCAGTGGTGACAGTGAACCAGATGATGACTGCAGTGGAGTAGCATTGAGTGATGCCGTAATACCTACGTCTGCATGCAGTAATGCAGATCGAACTGTCAGTTGGGTTGCGAGGACTGTAACTCCAGATGATGTCCCAACCAGTGTCCCCTTTGGGTCAGAGAGTGTTCTTTCGTTGGTAGTGAACCCAGAATCTCCAAGGACTGACTTTACTGCAGTACGGGGTGACTCCTTGTGTTGTGACGATGTCACTGTTCATTCCAGTGATGCAGAGACTGACTGTGACACACAAACACCAATGTCGCAGAGAGGTTCAGTTGATGATGGTGTAATGACCTCTGAATCTGCGGATTCATCTTCTAACCAAGCTATATTACAAGTTAGAACAAGGTTCGGAAGACTTGTGAAGCCTGTGAATAGGTTAATTCAAAACATGACACAAAATGCAAAGACGACAAGTTCTGTCAGTGAGTTTGCAAGATCTTTATTGTCATAAAGCAAGTTATGACATACAGGTCATATTATTGAGTTTCTATTGTGTAATCCAATCTTTTGTCCCATTTTCTCATAGTGCATGGGATTCTGAGTTTTACGAATCACTGTCTTATTTAGGTCAATATAATGGTGTTTAGGGCACCTTAATTGCAAGTGTGTCTTAGTGGGCCTGATCAACCTGCTTTGGACCACTTTCCCTGTGGTATGGGAAGCATATGCTGCTGAACCTAATGTAGCAATTGACAGTTTGAGTTTATTTGAGAATTTTTCATGAAAGATGCTTACCCTGATGAACAAGTTTTGTGAAGTTCAGGGGGGAGTATGTAGCTGGGCTAATAATTATAAAATGTTGTATTTGAAGTGAACTTCATCAAAACTTATTTCTTTTGAGTTTTATATTCATTGTTTTCTGAGTTATAAGGTACAATGGACATAATTTACTCTACACGGAACCATATATGCAGAATTTTGTGTAATGAAGAGCACGTATTAGTGACGCACATGATACCTCGTGCGGCGCGCTGACAGCGCCATCTTTAGAATCAAATTTGCCGCTGACGGGGTCAGATGTATTCTCTCTCGCTCCGCTAACGAGAGCCTGGTAAGAATGTTTAAAGTGCACTAAATGAGTTTGGTGTGTTATTTTACGAGATACAGAATGTCTAATAGTAATGTAAGGCTGTGATGTCATGAAAATGAATGTAAATGATCGCATTTTGGATGCTTTACTGTGACTGGTATAGCTTACAACTTTTTTTCCGTTCTGTCTGAGCAGAGTGAAGGGGAGAGACGTGTGTCCAAAGAATTAATTTGTGCTCTGTGTTTCTGCAGGTATGCTGTATCTTTACTGTATGTTGAGAAATGTTCAAAATGTGTTTAAAATCAACTTTATATGAGTTTGATATAAAAAAATGAGGTCTGTCTGCAAAAGTGACATCACATTGTATATTTTGATACATTTTATTTGCACTTTTCTTTGATACATTTGTTTTTATATTTGATACATTGTCATTGGAATGGTTGGTTATTTTTGTAAAAAAAAAAAAATTATCTTATTGCTCACTGTATGAGTAAGCAGTGACAAATTTATATTATTATAGGACACCTAAACACAATATAAAACCTGATATGCCATATAACAATGATTTGTATTTTCCTGGCTACTTTATTCTGTCATTTATTTTTGTATTTTATTTTGTTGTCTTATGTTTTGTAATTATTACTATGAGTACAGCGCCATCTTGAGAATCAAATTTGCCGCTGACGGGGTCAGATGTATTCTCTCTCGCTCCGCTAACGAGAGCCTGAGTGAAGGGGAGAGACGTGTGTCCAAAGAATTAATTTGTGCTCTGTGTTTCTGCAGAATAAAGAAAACCTGAGACCTCCATCGTCAACATCGTCTTTATTGAATAAAACCACAACCAGAGTAAAACTGCTACACAAGGACAATCTGCATAGAGGCAGGATATGGAGTGGACTCGACCTAAATGCTCATGTATTAGTCTGCTGTGTTTCAGCAGGTCCAATCTTTTTGATGTTGTGAATTTGCACAACTTGCATTTCCAGTTCATTTTCCCATAACTGAGGACTTTAGTTAAGGTAACTATACCTTTAAGGACAATGTGATTTATTTTATTTGGAAAACTTGCATACCTGTACAGGATACACTTGTGGTGGGGACGTGGGTGGATGTGTCAACACTAGAACTGGTAACAGTGGTCTATCAGTGAGTCTCTGCTTGTGGAGGACAGACAAGAGGAACTGAAGAGAGGGCAAATAGTGAGTGTCCACATACACAGACTCTGCCTGCAACAGAAATAAAAACAAAAATTACACAAAACAAATTATCAGACATGTACCTGGGTTAGATTTTGTACAGATGATTTTGGGTTTACCTCAATATAATGCAAATAATCACCCCCTTTGGTTATTCGGGTGGGTGTTTAATACGCAAAATGGATTATAACCCCATACGTTTAAAAGAACCAGGCGGCTATTTGCAGACCGGTGATTGATTGGGGAAATATGGTAGTTTATCAGTGCTCCTCTGATCTGGGCAGTCTGTCTGTCTGACAAGGGCAGAAATAACAGACTGTGTACTCACTTAAATAAAGGCATTGCAATTACATATATTAATATTCATGCTTCATAGATGTAATGTGCTTCATAGAACATATTACAAAATTATGAAAACATTTTTTAAGCACTGATGTTCTAACAATAACAAATATAATATAAAATAAATTCTAAAATGTTGTACGTGATCCCACAATTCCTTAAAAAACTTAGGTGCAGCAACAGTTGGTGTTTTCACACACACTCGTGGGATACAGTGGTAAGGTTACTATGTTTTTATTTATTTGAACACATCAAACCGACGCGTGGAACACAATAAACCAAGTTGCCTGACCGACGGTCCGACGTTGCACCCTAGGACTGCCTGGTGACACGCAGATTCAAACTTTAATTTCAAGTGCTGATAAGAAGTGTTCTAATTAAAACTGCTTCCTGTTTGGGACTATATAAAGACTGCCCATGCTGCTTCTATGCTGCTTCCTGTTTGGGACTATATAAAGACTGACCATGTTGCCAGTTGAACCTGCCTTACCGAGCGTTGTCAATTACTCTGTTGGATTACCTGTTGCTGTCTTGCTTTGTTTCTGGTTTTTTAGTTTATGGATTACCCCTGTCGGATTTGATTGCTGTATTGGACTGTCTTCTCGGTATTCGACCCACTGCCTGTGTTTTCACTCTGCTGTTTGGATTACGTTTATGTTTTGGACTGATTTTCCGGTTAATGATCCTCTGCCTGTTTCATCGTGTATGTTTGCTGTTGTTTTTAATAAACTTCTGCAACTGGATTCTAACACCGCCTCAGCGTCCACGTTACAGAATACTTCACCTCCCATGAATCCAGCGGAAGTTGCTAATACACGTTCAACTATGGACCCAGCAGATCGTCTTATCCATCTCCGACAAGGTAACCGTCCAATCGAGGACTACGTGTCCGACTTCTGTGAACTGTGCTATCAGGTGAACTTCAATGACACATCTCTTAAAGATCTTTTCCGTTTTGGTTTATGCAAGGACATTTCATATTTGATGCCACGCAATACCCCACATTGGACTCTTGAAAATTACATAGATCTTGCACTCCGGTTAAGCGGTTCATCTTTCACTGTTGGGATTGCGGACGAGGGACCCCGCAATCCCGCAGTAACCACACACCACAGCCAGCTCAAGTCACGTCCACCAAGCCAAAGCCTGTTCACGTCATGCCTGCCAAGCCAAAGCCTGCTCAGGCCACGTCCACCAAGTCAAAGCCAGTTCCAGTCACATCCACCAAGTCAAGGTCTGCTAACGTCACGTCTGCCAAGCCACAGTCTGCTCACGCCACGCCTGCCGCTCCAGGGCCTGCTCACGCCATGCCTGCCGCTCCAGGGCCTGCTCACGCCATGCCTGCCGCTCCAGGGCCTGCTCACGCCATGCCTGCCGCTCCAGGGCCTGCTCACGCCATGCCTGCCGCTCCAGGGCCTGCTCACGCCATGCCTGCCGCTCCAGGGCCTGCTCACGCCATGCCTGCCGCTCCAGGGCCTGCTCACGCCATGCCTGCCGCTCCAGGGCCTGCTCACGCCATGCCTGCCGCTCCAGGGCCTGCTCACGCCATGTCTGCCGCTCCAGAGCCTGCTCACGCCATGCCTGCCGCTCCAGGGCCTTCTCATGCCATTCCAGAGTCTGCACCTGTCATGGCCGCCCGTCCAGAGTCTGCACCTGTCATGGCCGCCCGTCCAGAGCCTGCACCTGTCATGGCCGCCATCCCAGAGCCAGTCCACAAGATGGCCGCCATCCCAGAGCCAGTCCACAAGATGGCCGCCATCCCAGAGCCAGTCCACAAGATGGCCGCCATCCCAGAGCCAGTCCACAAGATGGCCGCCATCCCCAAACCTGTTCACAAGATGGCCGCCATCCCAGAGCCTCTCCACAAGATGGTCGCTGTCTCCAAGTCACGCTACATGATGACCCACGTGCTGGACTCATCCCTAATGGCTGTATGGGCAGCTAAGATGGCGCTCCCTCATGTCACGGCAGCTACCCCTGATTCAAGTCAAGCTGCAGAGCCAAGTCAAGCTGCAGAGCCAAGTCCAGCTGCAGAGCCATCTTCAGAGTCAGGTCAAGTTGCAGCTGTGTCTCCTGTGTCAAGTCAAGCTACAGCTGCTGCTCCAAAGTCCAAAGCTTCCAAGTCCAGTCAAGCTCCAGGGTCAAGTCAAGCTCCAAGGTCAAGTCAAGCTCCTGTGTTAAGTCAAGCTACAGTTGCTGCTCCAGGGTCAAAAGCTTCCAAGTCCAGTCGAGTTTCAGGGTCAAGTCAAGTTTCCAAGTCCAGTCAGGCTTCAAGTCTAGTCAAGTCCAGTTCCAGGAGTCAAGTCAAGCTACAGAGCTAAGCAGAGTCAAGTCAAGCAACAGAGTCAAGTCAAGCAACAGAGTCAAGTCAAGCAACAGAGTCAAGTCAAGCAACAGAGTCAAGTCAAGCCAAAGCTACTGTTCTCCATGAATCAAGCCAGGTTTCGGCTGTTCCCCATGAATCAAGCCAAGTTACAGCTGTTCTCCATGAGTCAAGCCAAGATACAGCTGTTGTTCTCCATGAGTCAAGCAAGCCAAGATACAGCTGTTGTTTTCCATGAGTCAAGCCAAGAAGACACAGCTGTTGTTCCCCATGAATCAAGCCAAGTCACAGCTGTTTTCCACGAGTCAAGCCAAGATACAGCTGTTGTTTTCCTGAGTCAAGCCAAGTCAGCTGTTGTTCTCCTGAGTCAAGCCATGTCGTTCCTGAGTCAAGCCATGTCGTTCCTGAGTCAAGCCATGTCGTTCCTGAGTCAAGTCACATTGCAGCAGATCTTCACAAGTCAAGTCAAATTGCTGCTGTCTTCCCTGAGCCAAGCCACGTCACAGTTGATCTCCATGAGCCAAGTCAAGTTGCTGCTGTCTTCCCTGAGCCAAGCCACGTCACAGTTGATCCCATGAGCCAAGCCAAGCCACGGTTGTTCTTCATGAGCCAAGTCAAGTTGCTGCTGTTGTTCCTGAGCCAAACCAAGCCACAGTTGATCTTCATGAACCAGGTCAAGCCACAGCAGAACTCCCTGTGTCAAGTCAGGCCACGGCAGGCCTCCCTGAGTCAAGTCAAGTCACGGCAGACCTCCATGAATCAAGTCAAGAAACCGTTGTTCTATCAAAACCTCACCAGATCCCCTTTGACCTTCTCAAACCACCTCATATATCAGCTGACGTCGCAGAGCCCACGCTCCCAAGCCACGCAGAGCCCACGCTCCCAAGCCACGCAGAGCCCACGCTCCCAAACCACGCAGTGTCCACATTCCCATGCCACAAGTCCATAACATCCACACCCTCGAGGTCAACAGACATCCCACTACCTACTGTGCTACCTGTAATGGCCATCGCCATTTTCAGTGTGTGGGCTGCACACTGTGCTCCAGAGGCCTCGCCTGTCCACGGCAGTCCACGCCCCCAGGGGCCTCTTCTGTCAAAGGGTCTGCGCCAATGCCCCAATGCCCCCAGAAGTGGCAGCTCCGGCTGCAGAACCTCCTAAAGGGGCGGCGTTTCCCCACGGACTCTCTGCCTGTCCTGTCACGGCCATGAAGGCCATTGATAACTTCCCTGCCACACCTGCCCAAGCATCTGCGCCCATGCCCCCAGAGGTGTCAGCGCAAGCTGTAGATCCTCTTATGGGGGCGGCGTCCCAAGATGAACTCTCTGCCTGTCATGCCACGGCCAAGGAGATTGTTTGGGTGCACACCGCTCTGCTATGCATGTCATTAGGCCCACTATGGATAACTCTACTCCTGTGTGCTCTACCTGCCCTGCAATGGCTCCTTGTTCTGCCTGCTCTGCCTGCCTCGCCATGGCTCCCTGCTCTACCTGTTCTGCCTGCCCCACCATGGTCCCCTACTCTGCCATTCTGCACCCCACCATGGTCCCCTACTCTGCCATTGCTCCACGGCCCAGGCCCTCCAGTACTTCACAGTCTACTACTGCTCCACGGCCAAGGTCCTCCAAGGTTCCACTGTCTGCCATTGCACCACGGCCCAGGCCCTCCAAGGTTCCACTGTCTACCATTGCTCCATGGCCCTGGTCCTCCAAGGTTCCACTGTCTGTCACAGCTCCACGGCCCTGGTCCTCCAAGGTTCCACTGCCTGCTATTGCGCCATGGCCCAGGCCCTCCAGTGTCTCACGGTCTGCCACAGCTTCACGGCCCAGGTCCTCTGAGGTTCCACTGTCTGCCACAGCTCTACGGTCCAGGTCCTCCAGTGCTTCACTGTCTGTCCCTGCTCCACGATCCAGGTCCTCCAGTGCTTCACTGTCTGTCCCTGCTCCATGATCCAGGTCCTCCAGTGCTTCACTGTCTGTCCCTGCTCCACGATCCAGGCCCACCTGCTCTACATGGACCTGGCCCTCCATCCCACCCCCTGTTTTGCCTCTGTTCCCCCACCCACCTGGACTGTTGTTGTTGTTTTGAGCGCCAGGAGTCGCTCCTAGGGGGGGGGATTCTGTACGGCCAAGCCAGCAGAGGGAGCTCTCACCCTAGGACTGCCTGCACGCTCCCTCTGCTGCTTCTACTGCTGCTTCCTGTTTGGGACTATATAAAGACTGACCATGTGCTCTATACTTGGCAAAGTATTGCCAGTTGAACCTGCCTTACCGAGCGTTGTCAATTACTCTGTTGGATTACCTGTTGCTGTCTTGCTTTGTTTCTGGTTTTTGAGTTTACGGATTACCCCTGTCGGATTTGATTGCTGTATTGGACTGTCTTCTCGGTATTCGACCCACTGCCTGTGTTTTCACTCTGCTGTTTGGATTACGTTTATGTTTTGGACTGATTTTCCTGTTAATGACCCTCTGCCCGTTTCATCGTGTATGTTTGCTGTTGTTTTTAATAAACTTCTGCAACTGGATTCTAACACCGCCTCAGCGTCCACGTTACACGCCCACACTCACTCAAAAACGCGGGCTGACGCATGCGCAATTTAAAGCAAAAAAAAAAAAAACAAAAAAAAAACTCATGGTTTGGGGGTATATTTTACTGCATATTTCTATGTGATGGTTCTTACTGTTGACGAATGGGTAGCATATGTAGAATTTACCCATTACGTTAGAATTCGTTGGCTGGCTGCAATAATCATGTAAATTTTATATGGTTTCCACAGATTATATTTACCACTCTCTAAAATCACTTTTTTTCAGTGCAGCAATGGATAATAGCACAAAAACAAGGTAAGTACCTTTGCTTTTAGAAAGAAACTAGAAACTTTAGAAACTTTTTTTGTGCTTTTAAGAGATTTAAGTATTTTGGAGAAGTTAAAGAGAACTGAGAAAATAGAGAAATATAAAGTCAACACACAAGAAGTGTGAGAAATACTGAAGTGTTAAAGTGCAATGGATTCAAGGACACTTAAGGGAGAACTAATAGGAGATATAATTACTAATAGGTGATAGTGTCTGATAAAGAAAAGGCAGATGTGTTGGGCAGGACATTTATATTAGTGCATAGTGGTGATTACCTTTAAGATATTCATAAGCAGCTGAAAGATCTTTTTCTCAGAGAGAACAAGGATGTGAAGTTGAAGAGGGACTATGGTACTTCAATATTAGATGTGGATTATACAATGTCAGAACTTAACATAGCTTTGCTAGGAACTGGATATGCAAGTCCAGGACAAGACCAATTATGTTATGCCATGTTTTGACAGTTATCAATAGAATCATTTAAGTTAGTGTTAAGACTCTTTAATAAAATATGGAAGGAGGGAATGTGTAACACAATTCGTAGAACGGGAAGAAGGAGGAGGGAACCGGCGAACATTCAAACACTTTAATAATAAATGAAACACAAAAGTAAAGCGGCAGCCCCTCACGGACAACTGCCACACAAAAAACACAAAATAAAGTCCAGGCCTGGTCCTCTCTCGTCTTCCACTGTCGTCGCTCCTCCTTTTTTCCCCCCGGAGCTCCTCCATGGGACTCGAGACTGGTGAGTGGCGCAGGTGTCGCTCATTATCCTCCACCGGCCTTGTTCTGTTCCCACAGCTCTCGGGCCCCACTCGTCACAGAAAGATTTCAAGTTGTTGGATAAGTGCAATCATTCTACCATTTAACAAACCTGGTAAAGACCCTACAAATCCTGGTAATTATATGCCCATAGCTCTGACATCCCACTTATGCAAATGGGTGGAGAGATTAATAGTTCGTAGGATATCACGTTTTAGAATAGAGGTGGAGAAAGCATTGAAAATGAAAGAGTTGTTGACAATAGCATATTTTGACATAGAAAAAGCTTATGATACAATGTGGAGGGAAGGACTGCTTATTAAACTAAGCAGAATGGGTTTTGGAGGAAGGATGTATAATTGGATAATGGATTTTTTAACAAACAGGTGTCAGGCATTCACCACAGCCACCTCCACCATCCACGTCACAGCACACCCGCTCTCAATCACCGGAATACTGATTTGCCACACCTTGTTCCACTTAGCCCCTCCCTATAAAAGACTCAAGTTCTCAGTCTCTTATTGTCTGGTCTACCGTTCACACCTTGATGACCTCAAGGTGTGAACCTTGTTCCCTCAACTGGACTCTCCCACTATTCACCTGGATTCCTTGTCATTTTTCCCCTACAGACTCATTTTCTCAGCTCAACTTATTCAAGGACTCTCAGAGAAGCATTCTCATTGGTCAACCATTACTTGCGCTCCATATTTCATCTTTGTCAATAAAACTCCTGTTTGGTTTGCACCTTATCTCTGGTCTCATCCCTGCATTATCGTGACAGCAGGAAAATTAGAGTAAGAGTGGGATCAGAGATTTCCATAGAGTTTCATGTAAACAGTGGTATTCCTGAGGGGAGTGCAATTTGCCCTATATCATTTAACATTATGATAAATTAAATGTTTTCAAATAGGTGAACACATCAAATCAGCGCTATATGCGGATGATGGGGCCATATGTATGAGAGGAAGGAATGTGACATGTTTCAGTTAATATAAGCAATAGGGAAAGTAGACAAATGGTCATATGAACAGGGATTTAAGATATCAAGAAGCAAATCCTGTTACATGATGTTCACAAATAAGTGCAACTGTCATGTTGACGAGCTAACTGTCACGGTGTCGTGTGCTGGGAATGATCAGGATGAGCGAGGAGGTCCAAAACATAGGGTTTTATTTATAATATCCACAGGAAAACAGGAACGGCAGGGAACCAGCAACCACAACGTAAACTGACAGAGTAAACAATACATGAAGACAATATAATCACCGACACCAAACTTGAAACACAACCAAACTTATATACACAGACAAATCAAGGGGGGGAACAGGTGCAGACGATTAAACAGTGATGTCATAATTACAAACGGAACAGGAAGGACCAAATAAGGGCATACGGGGAAAACACACAAAACAGTCCAAAAGGTCTGACACTAACGTTATATAAGCAACCAATGGAAAAAGTAAAGGAATTTAAGTACCTGGGTTTATGGTTTGATTAGTAAGTATACATGGAAAACACACATACAGCACCTAGAAACTAAATGTAAGAAAGTTAATAATCTACTAAGAGCTGTGGTTGGATGTCTGGGGTGTAGATAAACAATCACTAATTGACATATACAGAGCTTGCATGAGGACATCAATAGTTTATGGTTGTATAGTTTATAGTGCAGCAGCAAAAACATTATTGGAAAAAATTAATAGATTACAGTATAGAGCATTACGTATATGTATTGGAGCTATTAAGTCAACACCCATTAATGCAATACTCATATAATATAAACAGGAGAGTTACCCTTGAGGTTAAGAAGAGAAAAACTTGCACTAGCTTACTGGATACAACTGAAAGGAAGTGGGAAAGAAAATCCTACAAAGGATTGTTGGGAGTATTCCAACAATACAGGATTCTTTTTAACTTGGTTTTAAATTGACAGGATCCTGACAATACAGGATTGTTGGGAGTATTCCAAGTTTCAGAGGCAGGGGTTTGGATGGAACGGGGAAAAGAGAGCAAGGGAATATGAAATGAAGGTGTTAGATTTCACCATGCTCACCCCAGTCAGTAATATTCCACCATGGTTTTTTTCCAGAGGGTAAGCATCATGGAAAAGAAGAATGAATGGAGAATGGAGGAAATGGGAGTTAAAACTAGTTTTTATCTAAGGACAAGTTATTATAACTACCTCAAAATTTATACAGATGGATCTAAGAACAAACAGGAATGTGTAGGAATTGGAATACATATCCCAGAATTTAAACATAATATTTCCAAAAGATTACGTGATCAGTTATCTGATCGGAATGGAAGTACTGACAAATTAGCAAAAGAGGCACTGCAAAAAGAAATATCAGTTCCAATACCAATAATCAAGAAGAAAGGTACTGAATTATGGCAGAGATGGTGGGAGTAAGACAAGAAAGGAAGGTGATATTATAAAGTACAAAAGTCGGTTAGCATTACGAATTATAGAGGAAAGAACAGGAGAGAAGAAATTTGGTAACACTTTCTATGAAGCCTGTATTTATAATACATTATAAGGGTATTCTTAAGGCATTATAATGAATGCATAATGCATTTTAAAAAACCTTACAGTATGTTCTATCATCTTATGAGTATTCATAAAAACAGTTTTAATGTATTATAATTTTTACTTATTTATGATTATAGCTTTTAAGAGTATGATTACCTCCTCATAGTTATAACGTATTATAAGTCTCATATCTTGCCATGTTATGCATGTCACTTTACTTAAAGCATACAAAGACCACTTATAAGTAATAATAATACTAATAATTATTATAATAATAATATTTCTCAAAGAGCCATAAGATCAGATATCAGATCAGATGAATGTGTAATATGACACATTTGTATTATCAGTTTGATTATTTTGATGGTACTGCATGTCAGCTAGCAGTAATTATTATTAGTAGTATGCTAAATATGTGCTAACACTGTATTCTGATGGTTCCCCAAAAGACAAACTGAATATAAGTAACTTTGCAAGTACGTGAACCTGCTACCTAGCCTAACCTTAACCTAAGTCTACTAATACTCTAAGGCTGTGGTTCCCAACCACGTTCCTGGAAGCCCCCCAACACTGCACATTTTGCATCTCTCCTTTGTCTGACACACCCATAGCAGGTCTTGGAGTCTCTACTAATGAGCCGATTATCTGAATCAGGTCTGTTTGATTAAGGAGACATGGAAAACATGCAGTATTGGGGGGGCCTTCAGGAACGTGGTTGGGAACCACACTAAGGAGTGTTAGTTGACATAGTTGGAAAATTGCTTATTGTCAGTAGACTAGGGGATCATCAAAATAAAACGTAATATAATGTAAAAAAAAATAAATGTAATATGATATAGTCCATTATAAATTAAGTAGATTTTACATGCTGTCCATTATGTGTTATAAATAATCATAATCTTAAAAGTTATAATCTCAAATACTCAAGTATTATAAGGTATTATAATTGTTGTTATAATTATTCATGAGATGATATAATATATTATAAGGTTTTTTATAATGCATTATGCATTCATTATAATGCTTTAGAAATACCATTATAATGTATTATATATAGGGGCTTGTTACCAGAAATTTTAATAACAAGACTGAGAGTGGATCACACAGGTCTGAACAGCACCTTGTTTTTAATGGAGAAAAGAAATTGTGAAAATTGTGAAAACTTTGGGGTTAAAGAAAATACTGAGCATGTAATATTACCCTGTACATCAAACAAGGTGGAAGGAAGGGTGCTCCAAAATAGGGTCCAGGAGGCAGGAAGGGAGTAGAATTTTATGGGGATTCTGGGAGCAGAAGGAGACGGTGAAGGGATAAGGAACACTAGAAAGGCACTATTTTTTTCCTAAAAACAGTGGGTTAATAAGTAGAATATAAGAACATATATATGACATGATGTTACACACTCTTGTACAGTAGGTGGCGGTATGCACCTAAAAGTTGTTTGCAATCCGCCATTAACCAAGAGAAGAAGAAGAAACCCAGACAAAGTTGGTTAAAGCTCTGACCGGAAACTAACAATGAAATGAATTGTTCTACCTATTATATTGGGTTTTTTTTTTAGCATCTTCACCTACCCCAACCCTAAACTTATCCCTTACTATAATACAAAAACAGTATTATTGTTGTACAGTGTGACAAAAATAATGTTAGATTGATGTGCGCATGCCCAGTAGCTAGAGCTGTATCCCTTCTAGCCTTAACTGACAAAGTCATAACAGCACTGTTCAAAAATGCCATAATAGATGTGAATACCACCAGTGATGCCAAATCTAGAAGTCAAGTCACCTTTATTGATATATAAAGCGCTTTATCTATATGATAGCGCTTTTAACAATAGATTGTGTCAAAGCAGCTTTGCAGTATTAAATAGTGTGTAAAAATGGAAAAGGACAACAGTAAACACTCAATTTTCAGTTAAAGTCAGTTTATTATTAATTTAGTGATGTCACAATTAGTATCTGTGCAATCAAGATGACGATATCACTGGAAATTAATTGTCCCCAACTAAGCAAGCCAGAGGCAATAGCAGCAGGGAAGATGATGAAGAAGATGTGATTGGTCTGAATTTCAGTACACAGAAGGAGTTGTGGTGGAACAACACAGGAAGAACAAACTACTATAGGTGAGAAATCTACAGAGCTATGGAGAAAGTTAAAACAGCTGCAACTGGAAGAACAGACAAACAAAAAAAGAAGATGATCCAAGTACCATTCAAAGGCACGGAAGAAGAACTGCCAACAGTGAAGGCCCCAATGAATGCACATACTGCTGCTGTTCAATACGCAGCAACAATGACAAATTGGAAGCCTACAACTGCCAGTGGTGAATGACTATGTGAAGCCAGAGCAGTCTAAAAACAACTGGATGAACTAATTTCCCCCTTCAAAATACTTCACAGAACAAGGAAGAGCAGAGTACTATGTTTCTGTGATTTAGTACAATAATAAAAATTTAGATGGTTTCACAAAATATATTGTTTATGTGTTTGCTTCTGTGTTGAGACCTGCTGAAGTTGCAGATCCATACTTCCAAACTCTGCTTGCCTCGGCTACTCACAAATCAGGTAACCAACTGGACCTTATTTACACACACACCACAGCTCTGCTGATCATGTGCTGGTTACTCTACTGCACACCTCGGGTACTTCCTCCTTACTCTTTACCTGCTCCTTACTCTTTGTCTGCTACAGAATAGAGTTTAAAATTTTATTGTTTGTTTTTAAAGCTCTGAGTGGAATGGCTCCTGAATATCTTAGTGATCTTTTAAACCCAAATACATCTGTTAGACCATTGATATCTTCTGAGAAAAGAGTGCTGATGGTCCCTAGTTCTAGATTGAAGTTGAGGGGTGACCGTGCCTTTTCAGTTGCTGGGCCAAAATTATGGAATAATCTTCCAGACTCTGTCCGATTAGTTTCTTTAGAATCTGAATTTAAAACCAAGTTAAAAATGTACCTTTTTTTCCAGGGCTTATAACTGTCCTCAGAGTATAAGGATTCATCACCTATCAGTGATTTTTCTCCTCTTTAGTGTATTGCGGTCAAAACTGTTTTATTTTTTTTTCCCATGTTCTTTTTTAGTAAGGTTTGTACAGCACAGTGGTCAACTACTGTTGTGTTTATTGTGCTTTATAAATAAATTTTGATTGATTGCTTGATTACCTCAGCATGGTTCCTAAACACACTTTACACAATTTGAAAGCAGTGTTGGCATTGCAGTGCCAAATTTGTTCAGTGTAAACAGAGCGGTGTTTGCTTGTTTTTGCTGGATGCTTGGCAACAGACAGCCAATCAGAAATTGAGCAGTGAGGCTTATGTAACATCAGTAACAGGAAATGCACGTTGTGTAAACAGCAGTTGGTGAGAGCAAAGAAATGTCAAAAGACGGGAAGCGTGTGAACTGGAGTGATGAAGAGACTTATTATTCTTACAGTTATGGTCAGAAAATTCTGCTCGACAAATTGGACGGCACGGTCAGAAATAACAAAGTATTTAAGGAACTGACTCACAAATTAGCTGAGTCTGGCTATCATTTGACTTTTTTTTAATAACTGGCAAGATGCCGGAAAAGCCGTGTAGACAGGTTGCCTGCTGTTCATCCAATCAGTGACAGTGACATCGCAAATATGCAAATAAGAATGTTAACCTGGGGTTTAGGAATGTACAGTATAAAACATCTGTTACTGAAAACCCAGGATTAACAGTTAATGCCAGTTTACCCAGGGTTAACAATTTCAAGTGTGAAAAGCCTTTATGATTCGCAAATGATCTTGAACTTGTGCGCAACTAAATGGTTTCAGCTCTGCCCTATGTAATTAACATACAAAAAATCATCAGTCATTGTCCAAATCCATTAATTTAGAAAAGCAAGCAGCTTACATTTCCAAAAACCTGCAGTACAACGACGAGAAAAAGTGTGATGCTTGATGCTAAGCACTTTTGCATGTCAAAGGCAGTTTTTACAAATATGAGTGTTGGCGTGGATTTACACACTCTAAGATGTGGCCGAAGAAATCCAGGATCTCCAAAAAACTTTTTTGTTTATTCTGACCACAAAATCCAGTTCTATTGAAGTTACAGTAATGTATATATTTGGATTTCTGACCCAGATACGAAACTATTTTCTGCATTTTCTGCAGTTCTCCAGCTGTGATCCTTCAGCTGTTGAGTCTTTGGCCTCTCAAACTATCCACCTCGCCTTGCTTTAAAACAATTGTAGCAATTTAGCTCAAAGGAGAAATGTATATAAACAAGTAATTATGATTAATTACTTATATTATTTATATCAGCTGCCAGTAGTTGTAGCTGTAACAGAATTAATTTTCCATCAACTAATCTGTTCGCCCAGTGGACATTCAGTATAATTTCATATCAACTCTATAACATCTCGAAAATAACTTTCTTAAAGTACCACTGCATTAGAGCATGTAGCTCGAATCGGAATCGTAAAGGGACATTAATTTACAAGGCAGAATCAGAATCACAACTCATGTAATTTGTGAACAAGAGTTTTATTAACGAAGGACTAACACATAACTAATCTAAACAAACAAACATGAAATCACTCATACATGGGGGAAGGGTCAGTGAAAAGCCATTAGAGAGACAAGAAAATGAAGCTATTAAATGAGTCAGTTAACCACCTTAGTGAAACCATCAGTGCTGTCTACAGCTTATACTAAAACTCTGTTTCATTTAGTTAAATGTACGATACTTGCATTGCCTTGGTCGTTGAGCAAGTGTCCGAATGCAGTCTCTGGTGAAAGTCTTGATGGTTTGGAGCAGTGGTGGTTTTGGAATCGCGATCACATTCTTCCGGGTCTGAAGAGTGATGAACTCTAAAGATGTTCTGACTCAATGGTGACTGGGAGTTTCTTCCCAAAAAAGTGAAGGAGAACCAAGAGCTGAGAGAGAGAGACCCAGCTGAAATCCTGTGATCTTTGGGGAATGGAAAGACAATGCCACAAGGCCTGGCGCAAGCTTAGGGAAGTCCTGAAGAGTTCTAGCTCATCCTCTTAGGTTCTAAAAGAACCACTGACTGACTGAGGCAAGTCACTCATGTGAGACGAGTGAAGAAACTAAAAAGAAAACGCACAGAACTTTGTGGTCGAGAGACAGAGCTCTATATGTTGGGGCCTGCCGGGCATGCCCTGTGCCGGCTCAGGCTCCCCGTGAGTCCTTCCACATGGGCAGCAATCGGAAGATTTTTCAGAAGAGAGAGAAGAGAGCTCGGGGGGATCACTCATGTGACACCTTTAAGGTCTCTGGAAGCTACACCTCCAGGAGGTCCAAGAGCCAGTGGTGACTTTCACTTTTGGAGGGAAAGTTTATGACTCTTTGTCTGTGAGCATGGTGTTTAGTATATGTAATTTGATTGGATGTTGATGCAAAAACTACTAAGCAATTTTAAACTACTAATATGTTGCATAGGTATCAACATATAATATACACCATCATTTGGATCATCAAAATACGAATTCAAAGAGACCAAACATGGCATAGGTAAGTTATACTACACTATGGATCAATTATAACAAATGCATATAACAGAATACAATGAAAAACACAAAATACAAGGCAGTAATACTATACCCAATGACCCGAGGCTATATGTGATAGAAAGGTCAAAGATAGGTTTGTCTATGAATGAATAGGAAAGAGTCCATTTCTATAGGCATTGTGTCTTTCCTATAGGCAAATGTAGTGTGCTCTGCTTGCATTCATTTGAGCAATAAAACCCATGTTATCAGATGGTCGCCCTGGCAACTGAGCCCTTTTGGGGTGTTAGTTGCTTTGGAGGGCTGTCTCCAGAACTCCAGCATATAGCTGGCTTGTTGGTTTTAAAGATTATTTGTTAAATGTAACAAATAACTGTATGTCTAATTGGTCCAGATGCTACATAATATAGACATACATACTCTTCCAGGCAGATTTGTAATACTTTCTATTGATTAGGAATTCTTGATTATTGCCTTGATGGTGGAATTTTCAAAACTTTAGCACCCCCCATTCCATAATTGCATTATGGAATAAATGTTTTTCTCTAATACATGTTGGCCACAATTATTGGTAAACCTAAAATTACTATGTGTAAAATATATCAGAAGGATATTCATATGACAAAAATATGACAAAACAACATGGCCAAATTCCCTTAAACATCTATCACAATGAGAATAATTAAAGAATATAGTTATGATGTGTGGAAAATGTTACAAATCTGCCTGGAAGAGGATGTGTCTAAATTGTACAGCGAAGAGGACTGTTTGAATTGCCAAAGACTCTCCATGGATCACAGCTGGGGAATGGAAAAAAAAAAAAAAAAAAAAGTTGAGTCTCTGAGTCAGAAAGCCTGAAGAAAGGAAAGGAAAGGAAGTGACATGTAGCCAAATATGGTGATCCACACTCAGAATCTGTGCTCTGCATTTCACCCATCCAAGTGCGCACACACACACACACACACACACACGTTTGTTTTTGTGAATTGTGGGGACTTTCCATAGACTTCTATAGTTTTTATAGTGACTAAACGATATTGTCTATCCCCTAACCCAACTGTAACCCTAAACCTATCCCTTACAGGAAACATGTTTGCATCGTTACATTTTCAGATAAACACCATTTACTATTTTTAATATTTTTTTGACATTGTAGGGACCAGCCTGCGGTCCCCACAATATCAAAAATTTCAGGTTTTACTATCCTTGTGGATAGTCCCCACAATGTAGCAAAAACAAGTACACACACACACACACAGAGCAGTGGGCACCCAGAGAACATCTGGGGGTTCGGTGGGGGCTGTCTTGCTCAAGGGTCCCACCTCAGTTATTGAAGGTGGAAGCTATACACTCACCTACTATCCCCCCCACTACCCCCCCCTGCCGGTACCGGGACTCACACCAGTGACCTTTGAGTTACACCAGATGGACTAGCAAACACAACCAGAGCTATTAAACAATGCATTTGTGCACACACAGGTAAGTAAATCATAGTGCAAGTTATGGCTGATGGATAGCGAATAACATGGCACACGTACATCTCAGAGATGTCTAGTTGATGTGTTTGTTTTCATCTGAAATTTTCTTTTTTTTTTTTTTTAGTGTTTGCTCATCTGCAATGTCTCTGAGATGTGTGGGTATCCGGGTAAGTAATAACTTAACTAACCTGACTTACAGATGTCAGGAGAGCTATATGCCTGTCTGTCCCTCTCTGCATGTGTGTAAAGCATCAGTGTGCAGTTTATAAAGGTTTTGTGTTTTTGCGAGCCACCAAGTGCCAAACGCAAACACAAACAAATGTTAGGAAATGTAGTACTTTTTATTTATGTCTACATCAAAGTGAGTTTTGCATTCTGTAACAAAGTAATGTGGCGATTTTAAACCTCTTTAAAATACCAGCATTTTTCGAAAGTGACTCGCAAGTATCTGTGTTACTTAAGGTGCAAATATGTTAAGTTTACTTTAAAAGTATTTACAGTTACATCAAGAAGCTCCCATGAATTGTCATTAATGTAGTGACTCAACTGAAGCAACCCATTTCAGCCAGATAATGGCTCTCACACGCGGGAAGAGTGTCTGTTCCTGTCCTAAAAACAGACTGCAGAAGATCCGCTATTTCCATCACAAAGAGAACGTCGACAGAATAAGTTCACAACAATTTACAGCAGTTCGCACATCCTCCGTTCGGCTTAGACCGTTTTTGCAGTGCAGCCCGTGTGGCAGTCTCAAAAACCTCCCGCACACCATCTTTAGTTTTGGCCGAACACTCCATGTAATCGTAGGCGCCAATCCGTATGGCCATTGCCCGGCCATCGTCGATCTTAACCGGCTCCTGTTTCATCCTGCTCAGTTCGTTTCTGACGTTTTCGTCATTTCGCAAGTCCTTCTTATTAGCCACTAATATGACTGGCACATTGGGGCAAAAGTGCTTCACTTCTGGAACCCATTTCTCAGGAATATTTTCTAAAGAGTCCGGGCTATCTACAGAAAAACACATGAGAATCACGTCAGTGTCCGGGTAAGACAAAGGACGAAGGCGATCGTAGTCTTCCTGCCCCGCTGTATCCCACAGCGCCAGTTCCACTTGCTTACCGTCCACCTCAATATCTGCCACATAGGTCTCGAAAACAGTGGGCACATAAACTTCTGGAAACTCATCTTTGCTGAAGACGATCAGCAGGCACGTTTTTCCACAAGCACCATCCCCAACTACTACCAGTTTCTTTCTTATAGCAGCCATGGGTCAGTCTTACAAAACAAACTAGTTTAAATGTCTTCTAAATAAAGCAGTACTTTCTGCGTACAATACAAACACAGAAAGTACAGAATCTTTCATCTGTCACAACTGTCACCCAAATATTCACCATTAAACCTCCAACAGATACTTCCTTATAAAGTGCGTTGCTTCTTTCCTAATATAGCAGACCAATTGGAAGCTTGAAGACTCAAGTTTTGTCTTACAAAAGGCTGACTGATTGGACCGTCTATCCACAAAAATCTAGAATTGGAGTGGGGACTGTCCATACAAAGACGTATTTAGTACAAACGAATAGCAGAAAAAGTGAACTAAAAAGAATGAGAAAAAGTGGGCGGAGAATAGCAAAGATAATAGTGTTGACTTCCCTTCCCTTTCTCCCTTAGAGAAGAAAGAGGAAATTAAAAAGGAAGTTTTATGGGATTTGTTAACACAATTTCGCTTTACCTGAAAACGCTCTCTGCGGATCAATTTGTTATATTTTACTTATCATTTTTAAAACATATTTTTTTGTTTGATCAGTCTGTACAGTTTTGTGGGTATAGCATTATGTTGGTCTATAATGTAAGGTCTGAAAGAGTTTGTTTATTTATTAATGTATGTATTAATTCATTCAGATTCTCCAGACAATCATAAGGACATGCCCACATGAAAACAGAATTACAGAAACTGAAGAAAATTTGATTTAATTGGCATTTTAAGTGCATTAGTGGTTAGGGGAAAAAAGGATAATTTTGTTATCTTTTACTCACATGTTTCAAATCTGTATGACTTACTTTATTTTTCTGGAACACAAAAGGTGAAATTTAAAAGAATGTTGTGGCTGGTTCTTTCCATGTAGTGACACTTGATAAAGTCCATCATTTTTAAGCTTCAAAAGGACTGAAAAGTCATGCCTCTTTGTTTTGTTTTGTTTTTTCCCACATGACTTATGCACATTCTAAAACAGGGGTGGCGAGCTCCAGTCCTGGAGACGCAGCCCTGCAGAGTTCAGCTCCAGACCTAATAAAAATCCACCTGCCTGTAACCTCCTAGTAACCTTTCAGACCTTGAAAACTCTGCAGGGCTGCGGCTCTCCAGGACCAACGTTCGAGACCCTGTTATAATACAATACAGTAGCTTTGGCTGAGAAAAACCCTTGCTTGTTTATCTTTCTTGGTGCTCAGTTCCTTATTATTTGAGCATCTATGTTTACATTCCTTGCATCCTAGCTCTGCCCATTTAGGATTTAAAAAAGGAAATGTAGACATAGTCATTTTTTAAAAATATCCTTGCCTACTCAAGTGTAATTTAAAAAAGTATCTTTGCATTATCTGAGTGCAGTTAATAGATCTACCATTATGTTGTTTAAGTTTGGAAAATACAGTACCGATTAAATGTCATTGTATGGAAAAGACAGATGAAGACATGGTCAGTTGAAGAAGAAAAAAAAAAACATTAATTTCAAATGATGGTGAGTTATTCAAAAATAATACAATTATCATAAAAACATTTCACTTCATGTTTAGACCAAAAATGGAAAAAATGTGTAGTGTTTTAATAATCTTAATGTGCTAACTGTTGCTCTCATGTTTGTGCACATGAGACCATTTTGGTTATGTTATACTCTTGAAATTAGGTTCCATCTTGCCTCAAAAATATAAAAATATTCTAAGGGAGTAGGTTATTTATTCTATTCCATCAGTGGTGTAAAGTATGTGTGTAAATGTAATTAGTTACTGTACTTGAGTGTTTTTTTTTTGTTGTTGTTGTTTTTTTTTTTTTTTTTTTGTTTACTTAGTAGTTTTACTGAGTATCAAAGGTATTAGTAACTTTTACTTTCTACTTCACTACATTTTTGAATAACTATCTGTACTATTTACTCCAGTACATTTGTAATAAATCATGGCACCTTTTTCTGGAGTAGTTTATTTCTGCTACAGAAGAAGCAATAGTGCCATCTAGAGTGCATTAAAGATACTATATTTTGTGCGTTTTGCCCTTACTCACTGAAACTTGTCAATAAGGCTTCTTTTGCAAATACCAGTGCATTAGCAGGTAGTGCTGGTGTTTCAGATACGAGATGACCACATGACTGCAGTCAGCAATAAAGCCGAAACCAGCAGGTCTAGTGCAAGAAGTCTTTTCAATTTTACTTAATATTATTTTATTTATCCGTGATATTGAACAAAACTTTTTGAAGGATATTGGTTAACTTATGCCCTCTTTGAGCACCTTGTGCTTCACTGAGACTTTAAGAGGTTTTTAGAGGCATTTTTGTTGACATTGATTTTTTGGAATTATCAGTTTTATTTTGATTCCAGAAAATAAATGTGATTGCTCTCCCCACAAATCAATAATTTCTTGTTTTTCACTGACACCCCAGGTGAAAAGGCAATATATTTAAATAATTATTTTTTGGACATACTTAATTTACATTTTTAAATTACACTGTACTAAATATTAAATGTATTATTTTGAAACAACATCAAGTATATTAAGTGTATTTCAAAATATGCTTAAGATTTTAACCTATTTGCAATATATTTTAATATATTAAATTGTGTTAATGGAACCACTTCAAGTACATTTAGTGCCATCTAATTGTATTTCCTTACAATTCACTTAAAACATACTTTTAATACTTTATATTAATGTACTTCAAGAATATTTCAATAGCATTTCAACTCATTAGAAATGCATTAGCTTTACACTGCTAGTTTATTATAAAGCATTTTTTAAATTGTATAAAAGGTGCAAAAATCATTAAATATAAACACACACACACACACACACACATACACATGCTTTGAAATCTATAAAACTTTAATATAATGTTATGTTCATTACAAAATAAATTCTTTGAGTACATTAAAAACAGTAAAGCAGCATATATAATATCTTGTATACTACGACTATTACCTCATTCAATAAATAAGCATCAAAGTGCAATTCGTCTATGGAAAAAATACTGAAAAAAGTGCAGAACTGCATTTTTCACAAACTTAAGCCTACAAATCCAGTCCAGAAGGTGGATCAGCACCTAGAGATGACCTCTACAGTGAAAAGAGGGGGAGGTGATCAATCGTTTGATGCCTTTAAGCTCTCTGGAGACTGCGCCTCCAGGAGGTCCACGAACCCATGGTAACTTTCACCTTTGAAAAGGAAAGTTTATGACTCTTTGTCTGTAAGCATGGTATTTTGCATATGTAATTCAACTGGGTGTTGATGCAAAAACTACTAAGGTTTCTTAAAACATTAATATGTTGCATAGGTATCAACATCTAATTTACACCATCTTTTAGATCATCAAAATATGAATTCAAAAAGACCAAACATGGCATATGTGGGTTATACGACCGGTCATCTATCATAACGCATGCATAAAACATTATAAAGACAAATACAAATACAACAGACAAAATTAAAATACAATGCAGTAATACTGTACACAATGGCCTGGGCTATGTGTGATAGGAAGGTCAAAGAAAGGTTTGTCTGTGAATGAATAGGAAAGAGTCTATTTCTATAGGCATTGTGTCTTTCCTATGGGCAAATGTAGCATGTGCAAATGTGCATTCCTCTGCGCAATAAAACCTCTTATCATTACCCCTGGAGTTACCCCTGGAATGAATGATGGCTGTCAGTGACATTATACCCTTCAGCCAAAGGCCTGAGCTGCATACCCAAATACTTACCTGTAAGGGGTCAGAAATGCTGGACACGAGGTAGAGCTCGAAGGCTTGGAATCAGAAAGGAGATTCCTATAAGGGGATACGGCTAAGTGGCTAGGGTAATAACTAGGCCTGGCCTCTCACCCAGGGGCTACCACTGGCTCTGCATGGGTTCGCTCAGAAACCATCTCACAGAACGGAGGTAGCAGCACCCTGTTCAGATCGGTATCCTTAGACGTTGGTAGCAATGCCCTGTTCAGATCAGTATCACCAAGGATACATAGGTAGAATGGGGCCCAAGGTGACCGGGTCTGAACCAACTGGGAACGAAGTTGAGCACGTAACCCATACTATACAAGATTTTAGAAAAGTGTGCAAGGTGCCTAGCGTGCAAACTTACCACCATGTGGATTTTAGAAAGCGCACAGAAGCTGGAGTGTGCACTTACCATAAACATGGATTTTAGAAATACCGTAACTTAGGGGAGCTTAGCCTAGGAGATGCCTCAACAGGTCCTAGGTAGCAGATGCTCAAGAGGTATCAGAGCAGCCTAACAGGAGCAGCCTAACAGGGAGGCACAAAGAGGCCTAACGACCTGAGGCTACTGCTCAGCAGTGCTCAAAGAACAGAGGATCCGATAAGTGATGGTCTCAAATGCTCAATCGGGAGCAGCATGCTTAGAGATAACCCTTCGCAAGCACTCAGTTGGACCTGGTAACAGATGATCTCAAGCACTCAGTTGGGAGCGGTCATGCTCAAAGCTAACTCTCAATGGTGAGGAGAGCACTGCTTAGGCTCAACCAACAAGGAGAACAGCATAACTGGGAGGCAGAAAGAGGCCTAACAACCTGCGGCTACTGCTCAATAAAGCTCCAAGAGCAGAAGACCTAAGAGAATCCTCAGACGCTTGATAGGGAGCCGTAGCTCACATAACCTGCCCAGGACCGACGGGCTCATAAGGGACCCTCCTGTAGTGAGGGGAGCACAGCTGTGTCCGGGGAGCAGAGTAATGCAAAAAGGGCCATAAGAATGGGATCCAGCTTAAAAGGGAATCACACATTCCAACCAGGACCAGCGTAGAGGAAGCTGATGAAGGAGATGACAGCAATGGGCTCAACAACCCCATATTGTTGCATATGGAGTTCAGTGGAGCAGTGCTCTCAGCTCTCAAGCGGTGACGGGCCCTCCAAGTACAGCTGGGAGGGATAGGCTCATAGCTAACCCTTGCAATAAGGGGAACACTTCCAAGCTCGACCAGAAGGCAGCGCTAGATTAGAAGGGCAGCCTGGCAGGGCCCAACAAGAGGTTGTGAAGTGACACGGTTGAGCACCGCTTCATACCCGCCATCTTAATAGAGAGTACAGGTCCCGATCAACCAGGCCCAAGGAGATCCTGCAGAGGCAACAGGACCCGATGACCCGATAATGCATGCTGCTCCTCAGAGCCAAAATACTGCGAAAGGTTTCCGTAGAAACATACCTCACTCATACCTCAGGGAACACAGGATACTCAAGCCCACTCCGCGAAGTGCAGTATGACAGAGGGGTCCAAATACTGGCGCTCTCTGGTGCAGCTCCACCCTAAATAAACATCTCCACTTCCGGATAATTTACTACCCTCTTCCACTCAGCTGTAATGCATTAAAAAAATCCTTGTTTTTCCAATCACACATTTTCTAATTCCACCACAAAACCATTAGATAATTTAGAGCATTTTTCCCACCAAAGGCAGCAACTGGATGTCACACCCTTGTGGATTGTTTATGTTGGTTTCTCCCTCTTGTGCCCATATTTGGTTGTTCCTGTTTCCTGTCCTCGTTCAATCATCAATAGTTAACCTTGTATCACCTGTGCCTTAGTTATGTTCATCGTTATCACCTCTCCTTGTATCATTAGCACCCCTTTATAAGTTGCATTCAGTTCAGTGTTTGTCGTCCGGTCTCGTCAATGTGAACGTCAGTGTATGCATGGTTTTACCCTTCTGCTGTGGAGTTACCTGTGGAATATAATAAAGACTTTATCTTTGACCTTCGTCTTCGTTTGCCCCCTTCCTTACACGATATGTGACACTGGATATCTAGATCCTACAGCTTTCATTTGACTATTTACATTGAAATATTGTCATTTTGGAAATTATTTACTCATGTGGTGCATTTACATCTACATGAAGATCAATAGCTTTTCACATGTGTGAACTACTCTGTGCAATAAATGCAGACTTGAACATGAAGTTTTGTTTAGTTGCATTTGCCACACCATTGTAAGATTTAAACATTTCCCACAACAAGGATGCAAATGTCATAGGATGAAAATATCAGGACATCTGTCTGAGAGCTGAATCTTAGAAGAAAGTGGGCCATGCAGCAAGACAACGACCACAAGCACAGAAGTCATTATACCAAAAAATGGTTAAAGAAGAACAAGGTTAATGATTTGGAATGCTTGAGTCAAAGTCCGGACCTAAATCCAATTGAAATTTTTTGGAAGGACCTGAGGCAAGCAGTTCATAGGAGGAAACCCACCAATATCACAGGGTTTAAGTGTTTCTGTACTAAATAATGGGCCAAAATTCCTACAGGCTGGTGTGCAGGACGATCAGCAGTTACAAAATACATTATCTGCGGTTATTGCTTCAGAAAGGGACCCCAGGGTCCCCAGATACTGAAAGCAAAGTTCACATACTTTTGCAACTCGCAAATATTTAACACTCGATAATGTTTCTCAGTAAATAAATGACAAAGTTTTTTTTATTTTTTGTCTTATTTGTTTGATTGGGTACTCTTTGTCAACTTTAAGGACTCTGATGAAATCTGATGATGTTTTGTGTTATATTTGTTAAAAAATGTAGAAAATTCTAAAGGGTTCACAAACTTGTATATATATATTCACTAGCACTGTATATATATATATATATATATATATATATAGTGTTTATACAATACAGATTGTGTCGAAGTTGTTTTACAGTGTTAAACAGGAAAATATTGTTTTTCGATTATGCAAACAAAATACAGTCCTGCTCTTAAAGCAGCTCTAAAAACAGGACAATAGTAAGATAAGTAAGTAGTAAGTTAAAGCAATTTCGTCATTGATTCGGTGATGACATCAGTATCTGTGCAATCAAGTGTACAATATTATAATAATGTTTAATTTCTATAACCTTTTTAACGTTTTTAAAGGTTAAGTGCGTCTCCCTAACCTTACCTTGGAGTTGGTTCATAGTCTCGCATAGCCAGACCTGCAGACCTTGGCCACTCTGAATGGCCAAGGCCCACTCAAGAGGCCATATGACTGACAGGTAAAGCAACCAATCACATTTCGTTTTGTGCCAAGTCATGTTTAGGAGTGTGAAAATGTTGCCACAACAACAGACCAGTGTGTAAAACTCTTGAATGTATTTTAAAGATTTTGTGCCGTAAACTTTAAATATTTAACATGCTTTTGCAAATCCAGCATTTAGTTAATCCAGATAAGCGCACATTGTCAACATGACGGCTTTCTTCTTTCATGAGGGGGTTTGGCATCACAACATCTTTTGTTAAAAAACGTGACGCACACATCTCCCAAAAATCCTGTATAATTCAACAAATCCAATGACGACTTAGAAACTCATGAAGTGTTTCCACTTTTGTGTGCCGTACACATTAGACGTTCAGTCAGCGGTCCATGTGTAATCTAAAAGATAAATTACTAACTATAATGCATTTTGTATTAGTAACACAAATAATTTCAAAGACACAACAAGCAATACACTGAATAAAATGTGAAAGTAGTATATATATAGTATTATAGTATTATAGTATTTATAGGATATAGTATTTTTACAGTGTAATATTATGGATAATACATAATCTGCCCAAAACCAATGTTATTGTTATGGGAGGAATGTGTCACAACACACTGTACATCACACTCATTATCAATCAATCAATCACGTTTATGTATACAGCGCTTTTTAACAAAACAGGTTGTGTCAAAGCAACTTTACAGTGTTAAATAGGACAATAGTGTTGTAGTTATAGTGTTATAGTTCCATGTTGGAGCAAAGTCAGATTGCAGAGGACCCATCTGGTTCCCGCGGTCTTGCGCTGACGCCCGTCTAGGTAATAAATTCCTCACTGATGGTCCATCTCTGGGGCTCATCTAGTTGACATGGTCCCCGCTGATATTAACGGATGTAAAGGTCGTCTCTAGGTGCTGATCCACCATCTGTGCTGGGTACGGACTGGATCCAGGGGACTGCAGTGACCCTCTGATCAGGATACAGACTGAATCTGGTGGCTACGGTGACCTCGGAATAAGAAAGAAATAGACTAATATTAGCGTAGATGCCATTCTTCTTACGATGCAACTGTCACAATGGCATCGTGTGCGGGGAATGATGAGGATGAGCGAGGAGATCCAAAACATGTAATTTATTTAAATAATCCTCAAGGAACCGGAATGGACAGGAAACAGCAGGGAACCAGCAAACACAACGCAAGAGACTAGATAACAGAATGACTTATAAACTGAATGACAATACAAGAAGACAATATAAGAACCGACGATCAGACGTGGAACACAACCAAACTTAAATACACTGACTAATCAGGGGAGGACAGGTGAAAACAATCAAACAGTGACGTAATGAATTAGAAACGGAACAGGAAGACCAAACAGAACAGGAAGACTCGCGCCGTAACAAATACACTGGGGAGGGAGGGTGGGCGCCCTGGAGGCTTGTGCGGAGGGAGAGGAGGTACGCCTCCAGGGCGGATCAGGGAGCTCAGGGAGCCAAGGTGGAGCATACAGTCCCGGGTGCCATGGCGGGTCAGGGAGCTCGGGGAGCCATGGCGGAGCATACAGTCCCGGGTACCATGGTGGGTCAGGGAGCTTGGGGAGCCACGGCGGAGCACTGAGTCCATAAGGCCATGGCGGGTCAGGGATCTCGGGGAGCCACGGCGGAGCACAGAGTCCATAAGGCCATGGCGGGTCAGGGACCTCGGGGAGCCACGGCCGAGCACAGAGTCCATAAGGCCATGGCGGGTCAGGGAGCTCGGGAAGCCACGGCCGAGCACACAGTCCATCTGGCCATGGCGGGTCAGGGAGCTCGGGAAGCCATGGCCGAGCACACAGTCCATCTGGCCATGGCGGGTCAGGGAGCTTGGGGAGCCACGGCGGAGCACAGAGTCCATAAGGCCATGGCTTAGTAGGCGTTGACACAGGAGGGCGCTCGGGAGGTGCAGGCACAGGAGGGCGCTCGGGAGGCGCAGGCACAGGAGGGCGCTCGGACGGCGCCGGCTCTGGAGGGCGCTCGGGCGGCGCCGGCTCTGGAGGGTGCTCTGGTGGAAGCTCAGGCTCTGGAGGGCACTCTGGTGGAAGCTCAGACTCAGGAGGGCGCGCTGGAGGCAGCTTGGGCTCAGAAGGGCGCGCTGGAGGCAGCTCGGGCTCAGGAGGGTACTCTGGAGGAAGCTCCGGCTCTGGAGGGCGCTGGAATGGACGGGATCAGTGGAGGCTTGGGAGAGCTGGACGGGACCAGCGGAGAAACAGGAGATAATAATTCATATAAATCCACATAATCCTTAATATATATAGAGCTTGCCATATTGCCAGTAGCTAATCCAGAGCGCGGGAGTGTGGCTGTATTCCGAGAGTGAGCCACGGGCGGAGTCCGAGAGTTGACCACAGCCGGAGTCCGAGAGCTTTAGCCCCATTTGGAAACCCGCGTTGACTGTGGCGTCGCTCCAACTCACCAGATGACAAACGCTCAGAAATATTGCTCCAATGGCCTCTCCGCCTGCTGAATATTCCACAGGTAATCCTCAGCCCAGAGCATCTTGTTAACGTCGGTTCTTCTGTCACAATGGCGTCGTGTGCGGGGAATGATGAGGATGAGCGAGGAGATCCAAAACATGTAATTTATTTAAATAATCCACAAGGAACAGGAACGGACAGGAAACAGCAGGGAACCAGCAAACACAATGCAAGAGACTAGATAACAGAATGACAATACAAGAAGACAATATAAGAACCGACGATCAGACGTGGAACACAGCCAAACTTAAATACACTGACTAATCAGGGGAGGACAGGTGAAAACAATCAAACAGTGGTGTAATGAATTAGAAATGGAACAGGAAGACCAAATAAGGGCATACACACAAAACATTCCACAGGGGTGTGACAGCAACAAGTACATCAGGTGTTATGGGAAGTGTTCCTGGTTTCCATTAGACCTAATTAATGCAGCATAACAATCTTTTAATGGATTTGGATTATATAAATGAATTATGTATAGGCCGAGTTAAAGAGTTAAAGGGTCTTTAATCTAGATTTAAAATGACAGAGTGTGTCTGCCTCCCGAACAATGTTAGGTAGATTATTCCAGAGTTTGGGTTTTTCCAGAGTTTGGGCGTGTTTGGGCCACATTACAGCAGAGGAAGGAGGGTCACCTGATCAGATGAGTCTTGTTTTCTTTTACATCACGTGAATGGCCATTTACGTGTGTGCCATTTACCTGGGGAATGATAGCATCAGGATGCACTGTAGATCAACGACAAGCCGGTGGAGGGAGTGTGATGCTTTGGTCAAGGTTCTACTGGGAAACTCTGGGTCTGGCCATTCGTGTGGACATGAATTTCACATGTGCTTCCTACCTAAACATTTGCAGACCAGGTAAACCTCTTCATGACAGGGGTGTTCCAGTAGGATAATGTACCCTTCCACACTGCATACATTTTTCTGGAATGGTTTGAAGAAGATGATGAAGAGTTCAAGGTCCTGGCCTCCAAATTCTCCATATCTCAATCCCTTTCATTTCAGGGATGTGCTTGGCCAACAAGTTTGATCCATGGCGACTTATAGAGTCCATGCCTTGGTGGGTCAGCACTTGGTTTTGGCAGCATGCAGAAGACCAACAACTTATTAGGCAGCAGGTCATTTGTTTTGGCTCATTGTTGTATGCTTCCTAATGGTATTTGCTTCACTAGGCTCTTTAAGACTTTACTGTGCATTTTTTTCAACAAATGTGCCAGTAGAAATCTTACTTATGCAACAACATACACAATTTCATCAGATTTCTGTTCCTTTTACTCTGCATGACTGTCTTGGGTATAATGATTATAATAAAGTTGTTGTGGTTTGCGCATTACACAATGGACCATGACTGGGGGTTACACATTACACAGGATAAATTTTCCTAGTCCTGTATCTTGCTCTTTCATTGGCTGTAGGTCATTACCAAGGTAATTTCCAGTCAAAACACATTTCACACAACTAGACTCTGGGTCACAGATAGGTCCAGATATTTAGCCTGCTAATAATTTCTTAGGCATTACTCAGATTACATGGATGGAGTCAAGCTGGCTACCCCTGCTGCTGAGAAAGCTGGTGCTAGAGGCATCTACTTCCACTATGAAGAACTTGTAGGGATCTGGGTGAATGAGGAGTGGTGCTGAAGTAAATGCGTCCTGGCATCAGTGTTCCAGGACAGAGACTTGGACCTGCCTTGCAGTAGGGAGGTTTTTAATGGAGTGTTGATAGAACTGTAACTTTTAATGAGGCAACAATAAAAGTTGGCAAAGCCCAGAAAATGTTGTAGGTCCTTGATGGTGGATGAAATGGACCAGGAGTGTATCCTGTTTTACCCCTCGTGCATCTGAATACTGTCTTCACATATACTACTACCACTACTAATAATAATTATTATTATTATTAAATTTTCTGTGTGTCAGAAAAGATTGTGTGTGCATTTGTAAATCATGATGAATAGCGATTAAGGGATGTTGATTTTACGAGATATTGTTATTTGGCAAGAAACCTGGAGTAATAATAAACTGATTTTTTTTTTTTTTTTCAAATCAGCTTTGCTTTACACATAAAGTGCCAAAATGCAAAATGTACTTTTAAAATGATATAACAAGCACATTATTCCTATATACTATTGTAAAATGACTGATAAATTAAATTCATGCAGCAAGTTTCCATCGTGCAATCTTGCAGGAATGATTAGACAGTTCTGTTGCTTCATAGTGGTTTAACTGTCCTGGAACAGAATTGTGTTAAATGTATTGTCTAATAGTGAAGTCTTATGTTGTCTAAGTGTACGCCCTGCTGAATATTCACGCACAATTCTATAAACTGTATGCACTGACACAACTGTTTACACAATGTTACACAAAGTTATTTATACACACGTATAAAGGATAGGTCTACTAGTAAATACAGCATATTGTGTATTAGTGTTGGGGAGTAACTAGGAATTACGTCATTTAATTACAAAACAAAATAACAAATATTCTGTTACAATTACTGAAAAAAAAGTAATTAAATTAGTTACTTAAGAAAATGTTAACAATTACAATTATCATCTATCTGAATATTTTCACACACATACAGATTTGATTAATTTCTTTCCGAAACTGCACTGACTGCTGTAAAATACAAGACACCAATGTTTCAGGAGTTTAGAACACAGAATAGGACACATGCTTATTCGATAATGGTTTTATTTCCTATTTGGGTTTGTGCATATGCTTTATGCCTCCCCAAGGCATTGTTAGATGCCAGTGTCATAGATATGTTGAGTTTTTATGGTTTTGACAGTATCATAGCTATTAAACTACATCTTATGATTTTTAAGTCTGTATTTAACCTCTCAAACGATCTCAAAGTAAAAAGATGTGCTAAAGTCTGATTTTGTGGTGGCTGTGCTTTAAAATTAAATTATTATAATTTTGATTCAAGTGATGAAGAATTTTGAAAGCCTGACCATAATCAGTGTTGAGTACCGTAAGGATAACCTTGCCTGCTTTACTGTACTCAAAAAGTAAGTTACATCAATAAAGTAACTGAAATGGTTACACTACTTATTACATTTTAAATAGGGTATCTTGTAATCTGTAACCTATTGCACTTCCAAAGTAACCTTTCCAACACTTTTAAACTATGAGACCTTTACCTGCCAGTGTATATTAATATTCAACAAGAACTTTAACTTCTTGAAGCGTTTCTCTTTCTTCATTTCATCCTCGTCAGAATCAAAGATCTGAGGCACAACAGCCTTCTTTTTACATTTCAGAAAAATGATAAAAGCAGGAAATAAAAAATTGACCTTAAAACGGGAGTTGGGGCTCACCAGTGCTGTATCTTTGGTTGCAGGCATTATGATAGGTTCAGGAATTTTTATGTCTCCACAGTTTATACTGGCGTACGTTGGGAGTTCAGGAGCAAGCTTGATCATCTGGGCAGTGTGTGGTATAGTATGCATGTGTTCTGCTTTGTCATATGCTGAGTTGGGAACCATTATAAGAGAATCAGGGGGTGACTATAGCTATATCCTGCGGATTTATGGACCTTGTCCTGCATTCTTTCTGGCTTTTACAACCGTGTTTGTGATGAGGCCATTTGGGATTATAGCTGGTTCCCTGAGCTTTGCTAAGTATGCTGTGGCACCATTTTACCCAGGCTGTACACCTCCCATACTAGTGGTAAAGTGTATTGCTTCGGCATGTGTGTTGGTGATTGCAATTGCCAACATGCTAAATATACGTTTTACCATGGCTACTCAAGTTGTCTTTATGGGTGCAAAATTTGTGGGTCTAATGATAATAGTTACTGGAGGAATAATAACACTTCTACAGGGAAACTATGGAAGCCTCTACAATCTAGAAAGTGCCTTTGCAGACACAAAGCTTGGCATTAGTACCGTTGGAATGGCACTGTATCAATGCCTGTGGTCATATGCTGGGTGGCAAAACTTAAACAATGTTACTGAAGAGGTGAAAATGCCAGAGGTGAGATTAAGTCTTCTGCAATGTCATGATTATGTGCAGTGTTTGAATAATAATGTCATTCAAGCTGAATATATAATTAATAAAGTAAGTAAAAAGAATAAAGTAAGTCATTATATAATTAAGGTGATAAATGTGGAATGTGTCACAACTGCAAAATTCTAGTATTTATCACTGTAATCCTCTCATTATTAAAATGATTTTGTATTTCAGGTGAACCTGCCAAGAGCACTGATGATAGCTATTCCTATGGTAACAATTCTGTATCTATTGGTCAATGTCAGTTATCTATGTGTCATGACACCTGCAGAGATGATATCATCCAGTGCAGTGGCTGTCACTTGGGGGTAAGGATCTGTACAATTAATGCTGTACGATATGTCTTTTTAGATAATGTACGTTTTGTGTGCTCAAATTCACAAAATGCAATGTTGTATTGGTATTTTACATGATCTTGATATTCATGTTGGGACAGGGATTTTTGTTCAGTGATGTGCACACTGTTATTTGTTTTTTTGCAAAAGGAATAAAGTATTAGGAGGATGGGGCTGGGTGATGTCTATTGCTGCAGCATTCTCAGCCTTTGGTTCTCTAAATGGATCCTTTTTCAGTGGAGGACGAGTGTGTTACGTAGCAGCGAGAGAGGGACACATGGTAAGAAATTTGCTTTGGAAATAACAGTGTGAGAGACACATTATTAGTTTGAATATAATACAGAATTTGTAAATATAAAGATGACATTTTTACCAAGATGTACTACTTATAATTTGTGACAATATTAATTCATCTTCACACTTTATCTTACACTCCTTTTATAAAAAAATTAGGATGCTTTCAGGAAATTCACAGCACTAAACTACATGGCACAAGATGATTGGATCATGTTGCATATGCAGCCACTGAGCTTGCTGCTCTACATTTAAATGACTGTTTAGCATTCACTAGAGCAGTTCACTAGAGCAGTTACTCTGAAACCCTCCACCTTCCCCTGCTCCACCTGTATAGATCTGCTACGGGTTATTATTTATGCGACTTGTGCAGCAGCAGTATGTCTTAAATAGTCACAGCACTGTGTCAGTGTATGCGCTGGCAGCAACAAGTTCATGTACTTGCTTTGCAGCAATAATCTACAACAACAGCAGCAGCAGCAGCAGCAGCAGCAGCAATTCAGCAGTGTAGCTGATCAATTCTGCCAAGACCAAATACATTAACATTGTCATATCCATTACCATGCTAAAATATTCTGGGAGTTGTCATGATTGAAATATTACATTGCCGTTTAAATATCACTGGAAAAGCAGATGTATTATTCGTTAATAATTGCCACAAAAATCTGATGATGATAATGATGTCATTATGTCAGTTTGAGTTAGACCTGTCGGACTGCTCCATCTAGTTTCATGCCAGAACTTTGTATTTCTGTCATGACAGCTCTAGGAAGAATTGGCATGGTAATATACATGACAATAGCTGTGTTTACATGGACCCTAATAATCTGATTGTAGGACTAGAAGCACAATCAGAATAAAAATCGCGGTAACACTTTATAATAACTTTCATTAATAAATCATTAACAAACATTATGTAATGCTTAACAAATCATTAGTTAATATATATTCACATATCTAGAAATGTGAAATAATGTGAATGTGATTGATTAACATTTCATGTAAATTAAAATGCTTACAAATGTCATTAAACTTCTAATTCATATGATTATGCACATCTTGAAAATCTACAAATTATTTTAACAGATGTTATACAATCATTAAAAGTTTTGTTAATGCACAACACATCTGCTGTTATTGGGGTGTGATATGGGTAAGGTTAGGCTCAGGTTTGGTAGTATTGGTAGTTTGGTAAGGGGTCAGCAGTGTACATTAAACTGCTGGGGTCATTAAAAGTTTTGTTAATGCACAACACATCTGCTGTTATTGGGGTGTGATATGGGTAAGGTTAGGTTCAGGTTTGGTAGTATTGGTAGTTTGGTAAGGGGTCAGCAGTGTACAATCTGACCCCCAGTCTGATTATTAGGCAACATGATTCAATCTGGTTATATTGCATTATTTTGATAAATGAAAAAAATAAAAGTATATAAAAGTATTGTCTTGAAAATAATTTTTCCCCTCCTGTTGATGTATGATTCAAGGCCTTATTTATGAAGTGAACATACGACCGCTGGATGTACGGCCGTTTTTACGCAAAACTTGGTCTAAGCTCGTGTACCCAATTTTACTAATTTTAAAATAGACATAGGTCACTACCTGTGTACATTAAAAGAAACAAAAAATAACAAAGCAAAAAAACAAAAAACAAACAACAACAACAACAACAAAACAAAAAAAGGGTAAATTCCTTTAAAGCCTTAAATATATTCTTTTGAATAGTTTATAATTATATGTACTTGATTATGGATATGTGATGTTATTGCTTTCCTTATTTTATTTTTAATTTAGTTTTGTATTGTTTTTTTTTCTTTTCTTTTGTTCTGTTTGTTTATTGCTGTATTTATTTTGTATTGATTTGTTTTGTTCTAAAAACTGCAAAAAAAGAGTTTTTGAGTTTGCCTGAATGTGCGTGCAGCATAGAGAATTTCGCAGAATTTTATAATAACAGCATTTTGTTAATTTACATGATTTTCTAATCATCTGCGACAAGTATAACCCATTTTCGTTTTTGTGACACTCTTAATGCATTTTATTTGTTTTCTTTATATCTTTACTTTATTAAATGTAACTGATCATGCAGGTGCCTCTCACGCACACACAGCATTTCAGCGTTGCTAACTTGACATTTCAATAATTAATCAAATGCAGTCAGCTATACATAAAAATTACACTGCTCAATTTAAAAGGTCCGCTGTAAAATCAGCCTGCAGCACCAAAATAAACATTTTTGATTTACGTGGATATTGGAACACAAGTAAATTACAAAGACTTTTACATCATGGATAATAGTTTAGCAACCAAATGTTACATGGCAAAAAAATGGAAACATTTGGATGTCCATGAGAGAGGCTTGTGAGCCCAATGCCTCTCTCGCTTTACTCATTTATTACTTTTAGCTCGACGTTTGGATTCTGTATTCACTATAGTCTGATTTGTGTTTTACTTTATAGTTTAATATAAAATTTTATAGCTACTCGTTTTCAGTGTTGGGGAGTAACTAGTTACATGCAGAATTATGTAATTTAATTACAAAATAAATGTAATTGTAATTAGTTACAGTTGTAAAAATAATGTAATTTTTGGGATTACATCTGAATTTTTTCACATACCCACCCCCACTTACAGATTTAATTGACTTCTTTCATAAATTGTATTGACTGCTCTAAAATGAGACACCAATGTTTCAGGAGTTTAGGATACAGAATAGGACACATGCTTATTCGATAACTGTTTTATTTCCTATTTGGGTTTATGCATAAACTTTATTTTTTAAGACTGTTTTTTCCAAGGCATTGTTAGATGCTAGTGTTTTTGTTACGAGGAGTGATTGACGAGAGGCGAGCGGATCCATAAGCAAGCTTTTATTGGGACGAGACAGAGACATGGTCATACAGGCAGGGTAGAGACAGGAGCAGACAGGGATGTAACAGGCGATCCAAGAGGATAATCCGATAAAGACGAGCGATAAATCACAAGGCAGGCGGCTAGACAGACGTAAACGAGAAAACCAGGCAGGAGATCAAAAAACCAGGAACTTGGGAAACACTAGGGAAACAGGAATATAAACAATACAAAGAATCAACGAAACAACAATCCAGGAAGTGCAACTGAGGAGGATCGGGGTTTTATAGGATGCCTGATTGGTCACGGGGGCTGACGCAATCAGAGCGGTGGAGGATGGGAGATGCAGTCCGAGATGCAAAGCGACAGTCAGAGTGAGTGGGTGGAGCGAGAGTGACATCTGGTGGTGAGTAGACAACGGGACACCGACCAGGTTCGTGACATAGCCCCCCCCCAAGGAGCGGCTTCCAGACGCTCGAAAGAAACAACAGTCCAGGGGAGCGGTGGGATGGGAGGGAGACAGGGCGAGGGCAGGAGGACCAGGTCCATGAGGGAAGCCCAGAGATTGAGGCAGGACCGACAGAGCAGGTACCCTCCAGGGTGGGGCCGGAGGCGGAGCAAGAGCCCTCCAGGGCGGAGGTGGAGCAGGAGCCTTCCAGGGAGGGGCCGGAGGCGGAGCAGGAGGCGCAGGAGCCCTCCAGGGCGGAGCAGGAGACGCAGGAGCCCTCCAGGGTGGAGCCGGAGGCAGAGCAGGAGGCAGAGCAGGAGGCGCAGGAGCCCTCCAGGGCGGAGCCGGAGGCAGAGCAGGAGGCGCAGGAGCCCTCCAGGGCGGAGCCAGAGGCAGAACAGGAGGCGCAGGAGCCCTCCAGGGCGGAGCCGGAGGCAGAGCAGGGGGCGGAGCAGCCCTCCAGGGAGAAACAATCTGCGTCACGGTCTGGGACCTGGGGAAAGCAGGGACAGAGGAGGCAGACAGAGTAGGGGAGAAGGCGCAGCAGCCCTCCGGGGCGGACCAGGAGGCGGAGCAGGAGGTACCGCAGCCCTCCGGGGCGGAACAGGAGGCGGAGCAGGAGGTACCGCAGCCCTCCGGGGCGAAACAGGAGGTACCGCAGCCCTCCGGGGCGGAACAGGAGGCGGAGCAGCCCTCCGGGGCGGAACAGGAGGCTGCGTCTTGGACGGGGACCTGGGGAGAACAGTGACAGAGGATGCAGACAGGAAAAAGGGAGAAGCAGAGAGTTTAGCAGTTAACGCCCCCTCCATAAGAGGTTCTACGGCCGACGCCGACACCTCTGGAGGCTTTGGCGCAGCTTCTCCGATGGGGAAGGCTTCGGGAGCAGACTTGAGACCCGACGGGACCTCTGAAGCAGGCTTGTGATCAGCGGGGAGCTCTGGGTCAGGCTGGAGACCAGACGAAAGCTCTGCAGCAGGCTTGAGATCAGAGGGGAGTTCTGGAGCAGGCTGGAAACCAGACGAGAGCTCTGCAGCAGGCTTGAGATCAGAGAGGGACTCTGGAGCAGGCTTGAGATCAGACGGGAGCTCTGGAGCAGACTGGTGAACAGACGTGGCCTCAGGGGTTGATCTGTGAACAGACGTGATCTCAGGGGCACAGTGTGCAGCCCACACACACCAGATGGCAACCGCCATTAGAGGAAGAGCAGCAGCGGGAGGTTGTGGTGGGTCCAGTACACTGGTTACCATGATAGGCCGTGATCGTGGGATATCTGACGAGGCATGGCACGGCTCCGGGAGGTCAGACGAGACATGACGAGGCACTGGGAGGTCTGAAGAAACATGGAGAGGCTCTGGGCGATCAGACGAGACATGACAGGGCTCTGGAGGGTCAGACGAGATGTGACCTGGCTCCGGGCCGTCGGGCAGGGCGTGACTTGACTCTGAAACAACAGTAATACCTTGACTTGGCTCAGTGAGTGCTGCTGTGACTTGACCAGATTCGTGAAGATCAGTAGTGAACTGACTTGACTCTTGGAGATCAGCGGTGACTTGATTTGATACGTGAAGACCTGCGGTGGCTTGAACTGGCTTGTGAAGATCATTGACTTTACTTGACTCAGGAACCACGACTGTGACCTTGCTTGACTCAGGCACCACGGCTGTGACCTTGCTTGACTCGGGAGCCACGGCTGTGACCTTGCTTGGCTTGGTTTGAACGGCTGTGACGTGACTTGACTTGGTAGGAACAGCTGGAACATGACTTGACTTGGCTGTGACTTGACTCAGTAGAAACAGCAGCTGGTGCAGGTTCAGAAGAGGCAGACATGACCTTGACCGGCTGTGGCCTGGCTGACGTGGCGTTAGCAGGCGCTGGCTGGGCTGACGTGGCGTTAGCAGGCGCGGGGACGACAGCCTTGACGTTGCTTGACGCGGGGACGACAGCCTTGACGTTGCTTGACGCGGGGACGACAGCCTTGACGTGACTGGACTTGGAGGCCGGACTGGACTTGGAGGCCGGACTGGACTTGGAGGCCGGACTGGACTTGGAGGCTACAGCTGTAGCCTGACTTGACTCTGGAGCAGCGGCTGAAGTTTGACTTGGCTCTGGAATAACAGCAGCAGCATGGCTTGGCTCATGAGGATCTGCTGTAACCTGGCTTGACTCCTGAACAATATGGCTTGGCTCAAGAACAACAGCTGTAACATGACTTGACTCAGGAACAACCTGGCTTGACTCAGGAACAACAGCTGTAGCGTGACTTGACTCGTGAAGAACGGCAGCTGTGTCTTGACTTGACTCTGGGGTAGTCGCCGTGGCATTAAGGAGTGCCATTTTAGCTGCCCATACTGTCACTAGAGGAGTGTCCAGCACGTGGGCCATCCTGACCACAGGTGGTGTCCGGATGGCGGCCATCTTGTGTAGTTGCTTGGAGACGGCGGCCATCTTGTGCTGTTGCTTGGAGGCGGCGGCCATCTTGTGCAGTGGCTCAGGTAAGATGGCTGTAATTTGACTTGAGACAGAGGCAAGAGGTGTAATTTGACTTGACACAGGGACAACAGTTCTGGCCTGATTTGACACAGGAAACACAGTTTTAACTTGACTTGCCTTAAGAGCAGTTCTGACTTGACTTGACGCAGGAACAGCAGCAGCAACTTGTGACGTGACGGAGCTCTGTTTCCGCCGCCATCTTGTGAACGGACTCCGCCGTCGCCGCCATCTTGTGAGTGCGCGCCGGCGCTGCCGCCATCTTGTGAACGGGCTCCGCTATCGCCGCCATTGCTCGAGCGCGCTCCGACACGGCCGCCATTTCACGAGCAATCCAGGCGGCAAACGTGTTTGTAGCATCGTGCTCCGGCATGACCGTCCATCTGCGAATGGGACGCGCGGTCGCCATTGCCGCGTTGTCGCGCTCCCTCTGCGCGACCCCCACGGTGCACGGCGAACCCACACACAAAAATGCAAAGTTTAAAAAATCCTCCAGTGACGAGCGCGGGCCCTCGCGTCTCAGTCGTGCACGGAGGGGCTGGTTCACGCCGTCACAGAAAACCTCAATTAATATACAGTCCGGGAGAGTGGAATGGTTAGCAATGGAAATAAACTCACGTGTATATTGTTCAAGTGTGTGTGATCGCTGTTTGATTCTGGATGGAGTTATGTCCGTGTCCATATCTGATGAATGTCCGGGGTGAAAGCTGCTGGATCCTGTTGTGCTGGATTGTTCTGTTACGAGGAGTGATTGACGAGAGGCGAGCGGATCCATAAGCAAGCTTTTATTGGGACGAGACAGAGACATGGTCATACAGGCAGGGTAGAGACAGGAGCAGACAGGGATGTAACAGGCGATCCAAGAGGATAATCCGATAAAGACGAGCGATAAATCACAAGGCAGGCGGCTAGACAGACGTAAACGAGAAAACCAGGCAGGAGATCAAAAAACCAGGAACTTGGGAAACACTAGGGAAACAGGAATATAAACAATACAAAGAATCAACGAAACAACAATCCAGGAAGTGCAACTGAGGAGGATCGGGGTTTTATAGGATGCCTGATTGGTCACGGGGGCTGACGCAATCAGAGCGGTGGAGGATGGGAGATGCAGTCCGAGATGCAAAGCGACAGTCAGAGTGAGTGGGTGGAGCGAGAGTGACATCTGGTGGTGAGTAGACAACGGGACACCGACCAGGTTTGTGACAGTTTTCTGTCATAACTATGCAAACATTTGATTTCAAACCCAGTATCATAGCTATTAAACTATTTCTTGTTATGATGTTATGTTATGATTTTGTTATGACATATAGCGCAACTGCACTCACGGTGACCCGAGTTCAATTCCCGTCTCGAGGTCCTTTGCCAATCCCGCTCCCCTCTCTCATCCCAGCTCTTTCCTGTCATCTTTCTACTGTCCTATCACAATAAAAGGCATAAAAAGCCCAAAAATATTATGCTTTAGATTAAATTATTACACAGCTCAGACTCATTCGGGGGCGACTTCAGTGCTATATGCTTGATAATTTTTCTTGGCGGAAGCTTTGAGTTTGGTTAGCTAATAAAATATTAAAGCTTAATTTGCTATTTTGTGTACAATTTTTTTTATTCTGTCATCCTGGTATCGTGGACTTGCTCTATTGTTTCATACAAATGCAGCTGTTGCCATTTTTTTTTTTTTTTGTACATTGTTAGGATTATAAGATAACTAACAAACTAGTACTATTACTTAATTATTTATGTGGTGAAATGTTGTGTAAGAAAACTGGCATGACTACACAGTATCCCTAAAATGTCTAGTTTGAACTTGCCGTTTGCTAGCAACTGATTTCTTCATGGAAGCTTTGCGATCAAATATTTCAACTCAGATCAGTGTTTTGTGTCTAATAATTTTGACATGAAACATCTAAATAATCTATCAAGCAGCTGTGTAAGTGAGATAATGTACATTCAGCCAGTTGTTATCACAGAATAAAGATGTATATTATCCCTTACTTATAATCTTAATTCAAGTGATAAAAGATTTTGAAAGTCTGACAGTAATCAGTGTTAAGTGCTACTGTAAGGTTAACTCTGCCTGATTTCAATGTTTCAAAATGATTACTAGTTGAAAATATTAGAAATTTAGAAAAGTAATCAAAAAGTAATTAAAAGTAATGTTACATTACTTTAATAAAGTAATTGAAAAGTTACACTACTTATTACATTTTAAATGAAGTAACTAATCTGTAACCTATTACAATTCCAAAGTAACCTTCCCAACACTGCTCGTTTTTCATTCTTGTTCTGTAATACCGTTAAATTTAAAGGGTTTGTTATGCATTAAGAAGAACTAAATATGTTTATAAATGTTTCGTTATATTTATTAGTACATACTGTATAAATTAATGCCATTGTTTGCAAATATAGTCGAAGGTTAAAGGGTGTTTCTACAGTAAGATCAAATTCTCTTTTGTGAGTTTACTTCCTCATTTTGGCCGGGTTTTGTTTCTCCATGGAAACTAACAATGAAATTAATTGTTCTACCTTATTACATTGTGTTTTTTAAACGTCTACACCTACCCCAACCCTAAACTTACCCCTTAATATAATAATCATAATAATAATAATAATAATAAAGTATTATTGTTGTACAGTGTGACAAAAATAACATTAGATTGATGTGCGCATGCCCAGTAGCCAGAGCTGTATCCCTTCTGGCCTTTACCGGGGGCAAGGCTTTTAAACCAGGTGTTTTTAGGGGTGTGAAATTTAAATGACGATTGTTTTCAGCCGCCACCTTTATCAACATATGATCATTCGACTGGATTGGCAGCATAGGAATATTTCATGAACCAAACCTGAACTCTGTCCTAAGTTGATTTGTGCGATCGGATCTACGCTCGTTTCTACGTTAGATTGATAAATGAGGCCCATTCTGTTGAATGATAATTAGTTTACTTATAAGTGTTTAGGTAATAAAAACATGTTTTGTACCCAGATTACAATGTGTGTTATGTGTTTACCAAGCATTAAGATAAACAGAACTACACACATTACATAAACGTTGTTACAGTAGCTAAAAGTCCAGTGCCAATAAAGATACTAAAAAAAACAAAACAAACAAACAAAAAAAAAACAAAAACAAAAACAATTCAGTAAATGTTTATAAACATTTACAAATGATAGTCTTAGCTTTAGATTGGGTACTGCAAAAACATTAACAATTGATTAATAAATTAAGATGTGCAAGTAGTACAAATCTTCACAACAAACAAGGACCAAATATATGACCTTTATAGACTGTGATTATGAGTTAATGAAGTGCTTAAAAGTACTAATTAAGCTATATTTTTTTTACAACATTTGTAAATGTAAAAATGAGCATTAGCTAATATGTGAACTTACGTTTAATGACATTTGTAAGCATTCAAAATTACATTAACAAATAAACTTCGATCATTGTATATAATTTCTGTTAAAATCATTTGTAGACTTTTTTAAACACATTGAAAGTTTGACGACATTTGTAAATATTAATTACTAATCCATAAAACATTATATAATGTTTATTAATGAAGCTTTTAATGATTGTAAACCATGTCAAAATTGTTTGAAGACTTTTTTTTTTTTTTTAAATACATAATTATATGAATTGAAAGTTTGATGACATTTGTAAGCATTTCAATTTACATTAAAGAATGATCTGTTTATTTGGTAATGTTTAATAAGGTGATTAGTTAACATTAGCAAGCACATTATCTCATATTTCTAGATATGTGAATATTTATTAAGTAATGATTAGTCAAACTTTATATAATGTTTGTTAATAATTTATTAATGAAAGTCATGATTTATAAATGACCAAAGTCACATGTAACCACATCAGCTGGATTGAATTGGCCAAATTCAATTTAAATTTTGATCAGAATGTAGGGGGTGGTTTATTGGTTTATATTTTTGAGCGGGGACAACATCCCACCAGTTCTTGTTTAGGACTTTCATCAACAGATGACTGCTTTTCGGTGCGGGTGGGGCCACTTTTGCTGCTTTCTAAAGTAAGCAGCACAGCACAACACTTGATGTGCTGGTCATCGCCTAATTAGGACCAAAAGTAGATAAACATCAAGTGCGACAACAGCAGGAAACTCTGTATATTCATGCAGTGTGTGCATATCAAAAGATTAAATCTATTCAGAAGCTCCTGACATATAAATGTGCATATCAACCCGATCACTTTATTTAGCGTTCATGTAAACACTACGTTCAGATTCGTCAATCAGAACAAATTCGTTCCGATGGAAGCAAAAAGTGTCCATGTAAACATAGCTAATGTTAATGGTCTTGGCTGAATAGATCTGCTATGCTGCTGCTGCTGCTGTGGCAGAGCAAGTACCGAGACTTGCTACTGCAGGGCTGTCCAAACTTTTTTTAAAGGGGGCCAGAAACTTCCACTTATACCACTCTACCACTATACTCCATGAGTTTTTGAACAGTAAGATTTTTAATGAAGAATTCTCTTCTGCTCACCAAGCCTGCATTTATTTGATCCAAAGTACAACAAAAACAGTAAAAATCTGAAATATTTGTACTATTTGAAATATACTGAAATATATTTTAAAATGTAATTTAATTCTGTGAAAGTATTAATTTCTATTCCCAAAACAACAACAAAATAAATAAAATAAAAATATATATTGACTCGAAGCTTTTAATTGTGTTACAACAGCTTTTATTTCAGATAAATGTTGAATTTTGGATCTTTCTATTCATCAAAGAATCCTGAAAATGCTGTTTTAAATATTGGTAATAATAATAATAATAATAATAATAATAATAATAATAATTTTCTTGAATAACAAATCAGCATTAAAATGATTTCTGAAGGATCATGTGACACTGAAGACTAGAGTAATGATGCTGATCAGTTATTTTAAATAGTAAAAATATTTCACATTTTTCTGCTTTTGCTGTATTTGGTGAGAAGAGGAAACTTCTTAAAAAAAAAAAAACAATATTGTGGACATGCACTACCAGTCAAAATGTTTGACTGGTAGTGCATGTCCACATTAATAATATAATAAAATTAGGTATGAATATTCTGCATTTCTGCCACAATACCACAGTTACTGTTACTACAGTAAATCCACTGTAAATGTAATGTAGGTGATTTGTAGATGGAAAAGAATTCTAACTGCTTCTTGTTGATAATTCGTGTCGTCGCACTATGCTTCTCACGGAATCTCACAGCGCTGTTTAGTGGTCGTGTGATCGAGATCAGTCAAATAGTAAACGCATTTGTTCTGAGCTCACGCTGCGCTATCTTTAGGCAGAGCTAATAATGGTCCCGCTGTTGGTGCGTTTAGAAATTCTTGTGCGGTAAAGAAATGGCAGCGCATATGCGTAACGTTTACTGCCACATCTGGTCAGAAATCTAGTGCTGTCACCTTGTGTTGACATCGTGAAACTACATAATTTGTCAATTATTTTTGGCGGGCCACATACATTTTATTAGACAAGCTGTGGGCCGTGATTTGCCCCGCGGACCGGACATTGGACACCCATATGTTCCTGTGAACATGTAAAAAAAAAAAGTCATACAATGTTCCATCGGCGCAGCTCAAACAACCAACACCTGGTTATTTTAGGCAATTTAGAAATCTTGTGCAGAATGTCTGGTCACCTTACTATGTGTGCCTGGGCTACCACGCCGTCTGGCTTAACTCTAATTAGACGCGCACTATGTGTAATGTTAATTAATAAATGGATATATGTTGCAGTCTGATAGATAAGACCCCAGCACCCACCCACCAGCAATTATCATTAATTTAAGTCATTTGATAACTGTTGGTACTTTCTCCACTTCATCAGTCCCAGTGGCAGTGTAACAGCTCCTTAATTCATGTTTGTGCAATGATGAGATTGACAAAGTCGATGCATGCCATTTTAATCTCTCATGCAGATAAAAGTTGTCAGAGTTACAGTGCACAAAACCCCCTGGGTGTACTGACTTGAATGAAATTAAATAAAAGCAAAATATGAACGTTCTTCCTCCATTTTCTGAAATACACAGCAACAGCGAGAGCACATGTCACACAAACACATTTCTCCAAATCACACTACTCATAATGCATTTCAGGACTGCAACAACCATAGATAGTGATCTTAAGCGATAACTCTTATGAATGTTGAGCAGCGAGCTCATTGGCTACCGAAACTAACAATCTTTTAATGGTTTCGATAATAATGCTAGGTAGATTGTTCTAGGACCATGTTGATTTTGATATTCTGGGTATTATCAAATGGCCAGAGTTTTGAGAATGCAGCAGACGTTAAGGACTATAATGCAATAAGAGCTCGCTCAAATACTGAGGTGCTAAACCATTCAGGGCCTTATAAGTAATTAGCAAATGTTTTAATGTATACGATGTTAGGAAGCCATTGAAGTGTTGACAGAACCAGGCTAATATGGTCATACTTCCTGGTTCTAGTAAATAAAGTTCCAGGAATAAAGCATTACTATAATCTAACCTTGAGGTCATGAATGTGTGAATTATCATTTCTGCATTTGACACTGAGAGCATAGCTCATAATTTAGATATACCTTTGAGATGGAAAAATGCAGTTTTACAAAATCTAGAAACGTGTCTTTCGAAGGAAAAATTGCTATTAAATAGCACACCTAAGTTCCTAACTGATGATCAGGAACTGACAGAGCAGCCATCGAGTGTTAGACAGTGTTCTAGGTCATTACATGCTGAGGTTTTTGGCCCGATAACTAACACCTACAGTATGTTTTTTTTTTTTTTAGAATTTAGCAGTAAGAAATTACTAATCATCCAGTTTTTTATATCAACATTGATTTCCAAATATAAAAGTATAGAGAATTAAAATGTCACGCAAAGTTGGCAAAAAAAGACAAGAAAAAGGAAAGAAATGAAGATGAATATTCAGAGGGTAAAGAAGTTAGCGACGCCATGGCGTTATATTACTATAATAAACCATGGTTAATTTTCGGAAGGGATGTGTTGTTTTTTCTTTTTTCTTTTTTATTCTCATGGCCAAATATGTGTTTATTTTTTATGGTTTTAAACAATTAAAAATGAACATAGGGTGGAAGGGGAAAACACGGCCATGATTCACATTCAAATATTGGACTGTTTGATTGACACACACAAGGGACGTTCAACCCATAACACATTTTACATGGCTAATAGTTGTATTGTTTGATTTTTATTTATTTATTTATTTATTTATTTTTAATTCTCAGTATTTGTTTATTTTTAATGGTTACAGACAATTAAAAATGGACATAGGGTGTAAGGGGAAAACACGGTCATGATTCACATTCAAATATTGGACAGATTGATTGACACACACAAGGGATATTCAACCCATAACACACTTTACATGGCCAATATTGTTTGATTTTTTTTTGTTCCGATATTAATCTTTTTATGTTTACAAATGTTGCATAGTTCTGTACAACAAATTAATGCTTATTGGTAGCATAGTACTTGGTAATAGCAGAGAGCGCTAAAGAGAAGGAAATAATTAAAAGCAAGAGACAGACGGCTCTTTGTACTGCATGGAACTGTATCGGTCATAAGCGGTTGGTATAAGGTGTGTTTCTTTTTTTTTTTTTTTTCTTGTTGTATATGTGTGTGTTTCCATCAAAGTATTTTATTTTATCAAAACAAATCTTAAGGATATATTATATAACTAATATCTAGTGGTTTAAAGGTGAAATTTACCTCATGGATCTGTAGGGGTTTAAACTAAATTACGAAGGTTAAACAAGTGATGAACAGGGTAAAATTCTTGCAATCAAAAATAATTTTCTTGCACTACAAATTAAAAATAGTTAAGGACCCTGCAAGTAGATATATCATAGTTCAGGATATGCTATTATTTCAAAATATAAATCTGATAAATGTATATGGTCCTAATGAAGATGACCCTAAATTCTATAATAATTTGTTTCTGACTGCCTCAGATCTCCCTGGGCAATACAGGTGCATCTCAAAAAAATAGAATATTGTGAAAAAAGTTAATTTTTTTGTTTTTAACTTATTTAAAAAACTGAAACTTTCATATATTCTTGATTTATTACATGTAAAGTAAAACATTTCCGCAAGCTTGAGAAAACTGTCAAACAAAGCCGATTCAAACACTTGGGAGAGCTTCACAAGGAGTGGACTGAAGCCGGAGTTAGTGCATCAAGAGTCACCACGCTCAGACGTCTTCAGGAAAAGGGCTACCAAGCCACCTCTAAACAGAAACAATGTCAGAAGCATCTTACCTGATCAGCCTGTGGCACTGCTGAGGCACTACTGAGCCTTCAGATCGTCTGTATATTGTTGGATCGACTGTTTCTCTTACGTCACACTTAACTGATGCTGTAATTTGTGCTAGGAGCAAGGAATTTGCTGTGATATGTGCTGCCGACCAAGTATTGAGTGCATAAATGAACATACTTTAAAGAACTTGAACTTTTTTGTTTTGCAAATCTGTTTTTTGATTGATCTTAGGAAATATTCTAATATTTTGAGATACTGGATTTTTGACTTTTATGAGCTGTAAGCTCTAAGAAATCAAAAAAATGTTAGAAATGTTTTACTTTATGTCACGAATCTGGTCGGTGTCCCGTTGTCCGCTCACCACCAGATGTCACTCTTACCTCACCTACACACTCTGACTGTTGTACTACACCCCGGACTACATTCCCCATCAGCCATTGCACTTCCCCCGTGACCAATCAGGCGTTCTATATAAGCGCCGGTCCTTCCCAGTGGACTTCATGGATTGTTATTGTATTGTTGTATTCTTAGCGTTTTCCTAGTTCTTGCTCCGAGTTCCTAGTTCCCAGTGTTTCCGTGTTTTGGACTTCTCGCCTGGACTATTGTTTACCCTCTCTGGATTCTCTGTATTGCTCCCGTTCGCTCCTGTTCGACCCACGCCTGACTCACGGACTTCTATTGTGCATCTCCCATATATACCTGCTTGCTATCGTCTCGACCCTGCCTGTATGACCATGTCTTTGTCTCGCCAATGTAATAAAAGCTTGCAAATAGATCCACTCGCCTCTTGTCTCGTTCACCCTGTGACACTTTACATGTAATAAATCTAAAATATATTAAAGTTTCAGTTTTTTAAATAAGTTACAAACAAAAAAAGAACTTTTTCACAATATTCTAATTTTTTTGAGATGCACCTGTATATAATACCTGGTCATTTTAATTGTATGTTAAATCCAGCAAAAGACAGATCTTCACGTTTAGATAATACTCACACTAGATTCGAGGATGACAATAAACAATTTTTTTAAAGAATTAAATTTGTTGGATATATGGAAATACAGTAAACCTAATGCAGAAGAATACTTGTTATTCCAGCACTTATAAAACTTACTCACGTATAGACTATATTTCTTTTTTTTTTCAGCACAACTTATCTAAAAAACTTTCATTATAGTAATATCAGACCACACAGCTATATCACCCATTTATACACATACTAAACTTGTGAGAGATTCACCGCAATGGCCCCTTCAACGAGGGGTGCGTTTCCCAAAAGCAACTATGGTCACAAGTTCTGTCGTTACCGATAGAGTTCAATGGAACTGACGTCAAACATCTGCTTGCATATAATGGGAGGCATTTAAGGCCTCCATTATGGGTCAAATAATTAGCTTTACTAGCTCAAAGAAAATGAGTACACAAATGGAAATGAAGATATTAGATGAAAAAAAAAAAAAAAAAAAAAAAACCTTGAAACAGTTCTCTACAAGAACAACATACCCAGCTCTATAGATCCAAAAGCACAATTACACCTAGCCACAACGGATAATTTTACATATCTGGGTATAAAAATTGTCCATCTCTACCCCATCTCTAGTCTTTGTTTACTAGAATTAAGAAATTGTTCACCAACTTTATTTGGCAAAATAAATTTCCCAGACTATGTCTACCTTTATTATAACTACCATTTGATAGAGGAGGGCTTATATGTCCAAACATCCAGTGTTTTCATGGGCAGTTCAGCTGTGTACAATCATGTTTTATTTTTCATCCTATAGCCCCTATCCAACTTTTCTTTCTGTGATATGTAAACTGAAAAAGGTAATAAATATATTGTTCCAAAAAAAAAAAAAAAAAAAAAACACTACTGAACTATGTTCAAAGTTTTGTATTGCTTATATTTAAACTATTACATTTTTCATGCATATTTACATTTAGTAGTGTTTTTGCATCTGAAAAGGCTTTTATCTGTGCACCATGACAAATATAGGCTATTGAAAAATTTAATTAACCGCTATGACATGTATGATGAATATACATGTACTATTTGGACCCAGAAAAATACAATCATAAGTGTTTCCTGTCTTTCAGCCAGACATCCTGGCCATGGCTCACATGCGCAGGCTTACTCCCTCTCCAGCCCTCATTTTCAACACAGTCATTGCTCTTATTGTTCTCATTCCGGGAGACTTCCAGGCCATAGTGAACTTCTTCAGGTATAGTGCCTGGTTTTGCATGACCTTTAACATCTACTGTATGTACTATTAAAATTAAGGTAATAAAAATAGTGCTTAAAACATTCTATGTAAAACTACATGACAAAAGTAAGTCAAAACAAACTTTGATGGTGGTGTGAGAAAACCTGACCAGAAAGTTTGAAGTTTTAATAGCTTTAAAGGGGATACCTAATGCTATTTCATGAATTCTGACTTATTTCTACTGCTAAGCTGGATTTTCGTGCTAAACATTGACCAAAGTCTCAAGAAACCAGTTGGATATATGGAAGTGTTTTCATGCTAAAGACACTCCTTTAGGCTTCATATAAGTTTTGGAATTTTTTTTTTTTTTTGAGTATGGCCCTGTATGATGTTGTAAAGGGCGGGATTCCTTACAAAAGCTTAGCTTGAAGTCGGAGATTTAAAAGCCATGCAGTCTATCAGATGCAAAGGCAGAAGGACAAATAGATAGATTGGAGTTCTGTATAGCTGTGCAAGTGCATTTTTAAGCATTTGCTATGGTATCCTGGGTGGTTGATAGTGTAGCTAGGTGGGTGCTATGTGTCAGCATTGCTAGCATGTTGTCAGCATGTTAATAATGTTGTTAACATGTTTTAACATTGTCTGCACATTCTAACACATTGCCAGCATGTTTTAGAGCACTGACAGCATGTTCTTAACATGTTTTAGCACATTATTAGGATGTTATTTTAGTTTGTTGCTAGCATGTTTTAACATTTTTCTAGCATGAATTAGCATGTTGTTAGCATGTTTAACACATGGCTAACATGTTTTAGTTCTTTGCTAACATGTTCCTAGCATTTGTAACATGCTAGCATCATTTAGCACATTGCTAGTATATTTTAGTGTGTTGTTAACATGATTTTGCACATTATTAGCATCTTAATGTATTGCTAACATGTACTTGGTTAGTTTTTAGACTTTGCTAGAGAGAAGAACAAAATTGGCTTCTGACCCTAAAGATGTTTTTTCTTATGCCTTTAATTCTTTGAAAAGAATTGGGGATTAATTGCAGGTTCTGTTAGGCTCATCATCATGCTTAGACTTTGCCCCAGGCCTAGTCAAATCTATTTTGCATCCTCAACCTATTTATCTTCCTAAAGTTCCATTCTTGACCATACATATGGTCATTCTTGAAGCCTTCTGCCCTCCGACATTCATGAGACCGGAGCAAGAGAGACTTCATTCACTGTGTCTTCACAGTACATGCTCTTAAGATTTACATTACTACTCTAAGTGGGTATAAATGTTCCCCCTGCGTGACAATAAAACACAAAAAATTGTGCAAATACTCAGAGATGAAATTTTCACCCGATGGGGGATCCCGAAGTATCTTGTGTCTGACAGGGGTTCCCAATGTGCTGTCGAAGCTGTGCAAGACATGGGGAAGCATCCAGATACTCACCCCAAGTTATCATCCACAAACAAATCTGACAGAGAGAATCAGCATGGCATTAAAAACTATGATTGCATCATATGTGGGGCAATATCTTCAATTATGGGATCACTGGTTACATTGAGTTTCGCTTTGCCATTAATTCTGCCTATCATGAGACCATCGGCAAGACACCTGCTGAACTGATGCTTGGCCACCAACTTCAAGGACTCCTGGAATGATTAATCCACAAGTCCCCCACTCCAGATTAAACAGCCTATAATCTCACTGAAAGACAAGCCAGGATGGCAGAGGAGGTAAAACGTATAGTCGATGTGCAAAAGGCCAGACAAGCGAGATATTATAATTACCGGAGGAAAGATGAGCAATTTCGGCCGGGTGATCTCATCTAGAGGATTCATCCCCTCTCGTTGGCCTCGGATAAATACTCCGCCAAGCTGGTGCCCAAGTGGAAGTGATCAGCTGAAGTAATAAAAAGAATGGGGCCAATAAATTACACCATTTGCTGGGGCAACCAAACCTAAAACAGATCTTGTGAATGTGGTAAACCTGAAACGCTGGTATGGTCGCTCTCCTCCTATGCCGATGACTGGGGGTGGAGATTTATGTAGCAATGCCACATAAGGGGTGACTTATTTATAGTGTTGTTGATTAAAACTCATGTATGGTTGATCGTTTTGTCTAAAAGGTGGTGTAAATTAGATGTTGATACCTATGCAACATATTAGTGTTTTAAGAAACCTTAGTAGTTTTTGCATCAACATCCAATGGAATTACATATGCAAAATACCATGCTCACAGACAAAGAGTCGTAAACTTTCCCTCCAAAGGTGAAAGTTACCATTGGTTCGTGGACCTCCTGGAGGCTCAGCCTCCAGAGAGCTGACAGGCATCAAACGATTGATCACCTCCCTCTCTCTCTTCACTCTCTTCACTCGTCTGCAACATCTTCCGATTGTTGCCCGTAAGGAGGAACCCACGGGGAGCCTGAGCTGGCACAGGGCGTGCCCAGCGGGCTCGACAGGCCCCAACATACAGAGCTGTGGCTCTCGACCACAAAGAGCCAGACATTTCCACTCAACCCTGGAATTCTCAGTCAGTCAGTCAGTGGTTCTTGTAGAACCATCTTGTAGAACCATGAGCTAGAACTCTTCAGGACTTCCTTAAGCGCGCACCAGGCCTTGCAGCCTTGTCTGTCCATTCCCCAGAGATCATAGGACTTCAGCTGGGTCCCTCTCAGCTCTTTCTCTTTTTCACTTTTCACATGGGAAGAAACTCCCAGTCACCACTGAGTCAGAACATCTTTGGAGTTCATCACTCTTCGGACCCAGAAGAACGTGATTACGATTCCAAAACCACCACTGCTCCAACCATCAAGACTTTCTCCAGAGACTGCATTCGGACACTTGTTCAACGACCAAGGCAATGCAAGTATCGTACATTCAACTAAACAAAACAGAAGTTTAGTATAAGCTGTAGACAGCACTGATGGTTTCACTCAGGTGGATAACTGACTCTTTTCATAGCTTCATTTCCTTGTCTCTCTCTAACTGCTTCTCCCTGACCCTTCCCCCATGTATGAGTGACTTTGTGTTTGTTTGTTTAGATTAGTTATGTGTTGGTCCCCCCCACTCAGCTGGGGGGAGTGTTGAGTTTGCATTGCATAGAATCCACTCCTGGTTCTGAAGAGTTGACATATTCTGGTTGGCGGGGATGTTGGTGGGACTCTGATGGACAACTGGATGGATCTTTCTAATCTGATGAAGTCATCATAGGCAGTGAGATGCAACTGCAAGTGAGGTTCTAGGGAGTGAGATGCTAGAGCATGGAGAAGGAGAACTGTGAACACTGGAGTAGGAATTGCTGGAGCTAGGAATCACAGGTAAGTCAATTGTAGGTAGTTAGGTTTCCACGTTGGAGACCAGACAAAGACTGGAACTGAGGTGTGTGCTTATATCTCGCAGGTAATCACTATTCTGGGGATGGCAAACAAAGTGAGGCAGAGATGGTGGAGCCTGGCATTTCTGTGGCAATATACTATAGTAGCTTTGTGTGTGTGTGTGTATATATATATATATATATATATATACACACATATATATACACAGTCATGTGAAAAAGTGACACCCTATTGAATTTCATTGTTTTCTGTATCAGGACATGATAAAAAATTATCTGATCCTTGGCAAGTCTTAAGAATTTGGAAAATAAATCCTCAGATAAACATAAACAGATAACATGACATATTCTTTTTAACGTTGGTCCAGTTTATTGAGGTTTGTGGGCATTTGCTTATGCACAGCTCTCACCACAGCATTTGAGTCAGGATGAGCTCTGGACTTGGACTGGGCTATTGCAACACCTTGACTCTTTTCTTTTCAGCAATTCTGTTGTAGATTTGCTGGTGTGCTTGGGTTCATTGTCCTGTTGCATGACCCAGTTTTGGCCCAACTTTAGATGTCGGACAGATGCCCTCGCATTTGACTCTAATATACTTTGATATACAGAGGAGTTCATGGCCAACTCAATGACTGTGAGGTGCCCAGGTCCTGTGGCTACAAAGCAAGCCCAAAATTATCAGCCCTCCTCCAACATGCTTGTTTTTTGATATGAGGTGTTTGTGCTGATAGGCTCTTTTGGTTTTCACCAAACTTGTCGCTGTACATTATGGCCAAACATCTCCACTTCGGTCTCGTTTGTTCAAACGATATTATTCTAGAAGACTTTACAGACCTAAACTGTGCTCATGTTTTTTTTGTTTTTTTTTTTTAGATAGAAAAGTATGAAGGTATTTTTGGTGCAAAACAACTGAGCGTCTGTGACGGCAGAATTTGTAGTTGTAGAGAACAGCCACACGTGTAATAGTACATTTTAAGTCACAGACAAAAGTTGAAAACTTGTAGTTTTTGTTTCCTTTCCCACAAACACAACAGTTACACCTTCTCGAATCCTTCACTGCAGGTACATAAATCCTATTTGACGAATCACAAATCAAGAAACTTGTACGCTCGCTCGTTTTGCTACTATTGCTGCAGTGAATTTGGTGCAAAACACATTCACACACCTGCATTAAATATCTGTAAAATAAATATCGTACAGATATTTATTTTTTTCTTGGATGCTTTTCTAATACAAACACAAGAGCATTACGACAACGGCGCGAATCTGCTGCTACGAGTCTCAAATGCTGTTTTTTTCTTGCAATTGACAAGTTTCACGCACTCAACTGTTGCACCACATACTGTATCTGTTTGAAATATGGAGCAAAAGTGATTTATGCATTTGTAGAGACAATGGTGGGCACTTTTCAGAGAGAAGTTTGGCCAATCAGAAAAGCTAGTTTGGGCGCCTATCAGCAGGGAGGAAAAAATGAGTTGCGTGACCATCCTCAGGGGACAGTGGCAATCAATAAAGGTACATTTTCTTTATTTTTCTAAAATCACCGTTATACTGTACATTTGTCTATAGTTTAAATATTAAATGAGATTAGCTCCAAATCTGATAAAACTCACCTACCTGTAGCCTTCTAGTAATCTTAATTAAAGTTTAAACTAGCTGGTTGAGGAGGTGTGTTTGATTAGGGTTAAAGCTAAACACTGCAGGACAGTGGCCAGCCAGTTTTGAGTTTGCCCATGCTTCAACTCACAAAGAGGCTGCATAAAAGATTGATTAATCCATTAACAATATAAATTACAGTGAGAATGTCATATAGAAGATGATTAAATATATCTGTTAATATATGTAAATTATTAACAAACGTACAGTATAACAGTGAGTGATTTCAGAAAAAGAAAGAAAATATACTTTTATTGGTATTTGCTGCTGTCAGCTCCAGAAGATGCTCACAGTTCACAAACGTTTTTATTATTGTTTTATTTTTTTCTCCCGGTTCATTTGGGTGCCAACTGACAGGTACCTAAACTACACTGTAAAGAGATTGCTGTAAGTTTTACAGTAGCTGGATGTGTTATATGGATTGTGTTAAATTTCAGTAATTTTGGCAAAGTTGACAAGCTCTCTGATGAGAAACACCATGAGGGGATTTAGGCTGATGCTTTTTCTTTGCACCCTCTTTCCAGAATTCCATCTGATCTGTGAATCTCAATGGAATTTGGTGCCACCAGAGTTGATTCTTGGAAAGAACCTGCAAGCACAAGAAAAATTTTTTTTTTTTTTACAGTGTTTGTTTAAATAATATTTACTGAATTTACTGAAAACTGCCAGACTTTGAGACTAAAACACTATATACTCTCTGAATGCACCTACAAGGAAGGTGCATAATTAGTTGATAATCCGTCACAATTCATTTAAGCTCCATTTCTTAAAATGCGTTCTTGTAGATCAAACAGTAGAGCCAAGTCAAGTCACCATTATTTATATAGCACTTTTACAATGCAGATTGTCTCAAAGCAGCTTTTCAATATTAAACAGAGTAATAGTGTGTCAAAATAGCGTGTTGTTCTCCTCTGGCCAGATGAAACCAGCAATTTAATTCTAGACTACAAGAAAGTCAGACTGTGCAGAGAACTCATCTGGTTCCCGTGGTCTTGTGCCGATGGCTGTCTATGTGATGAGGTCTTCACTGGGGATCTGTCTCTGGGACTCATCTAGTTGATGTGGTCTCTGCTGACATTCAGGGCTGTAGAGGTCATCTCTAGGTGCTGATCCACCCATCATCTGTTCTGGATACAGACTGGATCTGGGTGTCTACGGTGACCTTGGACTAAGAACGAAAAAGATCAATATTAGTGTAGCTGCCATTCTTCTTACGATGCAACAAGTACATCAGGTGTTATGGAAAGTGTTTCTGGTTCCAACTGATCTAATTAATGCAGCCTAACAATTCTTTAACAAATCTGAAATATAGAAATGTGTTAATGTGTTATGTGTAAGCCAGGTTAAAGAGAAAATGATCTGCCACCCGCAGTTGATTTAGATATTCTAGGTATTATCAAATTGCCAGAGTTTTGAGAATGCAGCAGACGTGGAGGACTATAATACAATAAGAGCTTACTCAAGTACTGAAATGCTAAACCACTGAGGGCTTTATAAGTAATTAGAAAGATTTAAAAATCTATACAATTATTAACAGGGAGCCAGTGCAGTGTTGACAGAACCGGGGCTAGTATGGTCATAATTCCTGGTTTTAGTAAGAACTCTAGCTTGAGGAGTTTGTTTATTAAATGCGCAGAGCAACCACCCAGTAAAGCATTACAATAATCTAACTTTGAGGTAATGAACGCATGAATTAATGTTTCTGCATTTGCCATTGAGAGCTTAGTGTTATATTGCTGAAATAATGGGGTTGATTACCAGGGAATGGATAATGATAAAAAAACAAAACAAAACAAAACAACAACCTTTAACTAGTTTATTTGGCTAACTTACCAGTTGATGTTATCACCGTTACAATGGCCATCACAAGAAAACGCTCCAGCTGTAATTTATTGCAGATGACATGATCCAGACCACAAACTGCAAAATAAAAAATACAAAATAAGTACTTGAAAATACTGTTTGAGTCATTTAACTCAGTAAAATGTGTACCTAATGAAGCACAAGTTGCTTTGGAACTACCGTGCACTAACAAAACTTAAACAACATTCATAATATTTGTTATTTGTTAGCCAAGTCTGTTCCAACCAGTGGGTTAGTGGAGAGCAGCAGCCAGTGGCTAATTCAGCTAATATAGTAGTTGATGGCAGCTACTCACCTGCTGTTACCACCACTATTAATGCAATCAGAAGAAAAGACTCCAAAACACCTCCGTTGCAGATGACATGACCAATAGACTACAACCTGTCACTGTTATGTAATGTCTGACATAACCTGCAATAAAAAGGCAGAGTAGAATTATTTTACTTCCCGATTAATTCCCTGATTCATTCGGATAACTGACGTTACAAATTAACGTAACAGCTGATGCAATCACCTTCATGATGGCTCCAAAATACAACCTCAATGTTGCAGGCGATAAGATCCACAAACTTGATCATAACAAAACCGAAGAACTATATAGAATAACATAAATCAAATACAGTGTAGCTTTTCTGATTGGCCAAACTTCTCTGATCTCTGAAGAGTGCCCGCCGTTGCCTTTACAGATGCACAAATCACTTTTGCTTCTTACTTCAAACAGATATATGGTGCGAAAGTCGAGTGCACGAAACTTAGCAATTGCAGGAGACAAAAAGTGTTTGAGACTCGTAGCAGCAGATTCGCGCCACTGTCGTTATGCACTTGTGTTTGTGCTAGAAAAAGCATCCAAGAAAATATAAATATATATACATAAGAAAACATTCTACAAGTGTGCAAATCTCATTACAAGAATTTGCATACTGATTTGCAGATGTACAAAATTCGTCTGTGACTTTACATTTTAATGCAGGTGTGCGAATGTGTTTTGCACCATATTCACTGCAGCAATAGTAGCAAAACATGCAAGCGTACAAGTTTCCTGATTTGTGATTCGTAGAATAGGATTTGTGCACCTGCAATGAAGGATTCGAGAAGGTATAACTGTTGTGTTGTGTTTACATGGAGAGAAAAAAAAATCTACAAGTTTGAAACTTTTGTCTGTGACTTCAATTTTACTATTACACAAGCGTGGCTGTTCTCTACAACTACAAATTCTGCCGTCACAGACACTTTTGTTTTGCACCAAAAATACCTTCATAGAAGAGGCTTTCTTCTGCCAAGCCTTCCAAACATGCCATTTTTGTCCCATATTTTTCTAATGGTATTGTCACGAACTTTATCATTTAACACGTTAACTGAGGCCTGTAGAGTCTGAGGTGTAGTTCTTTGGTTGTCTGCCATTTCACTGAGCTTTACACAGTCTGATCTTGGGGTGAATATTCTGGTACGACCACTCCTGGAAGGAGAGGTGTCTGTTTTAAATGTCTTCCACTTGTGAATAAACTTCAGATTGTTTGGAAATGGCTGTATTACTCTTCTCAGATTGATGGCAGCAACAACTTCTTCTCTAAGATAATTGCGGATGTCTTAACTCCTTGGCATTGTGTTAACACACACCTGAAGGCTCCAGACCAGCAAACTGCCAAAGCTTATGCTTTTATAGAGGCACTCAGACTTGCTGATGATCAGTTAACCAAAGACATTTGATTAACAGTGCTTGACTGTTATTTACCCTCTTAATTCCAATTTTAACGGTAAGGGTGTCCTAACTTTGTCACACATGGCTTTTCCATTTTTGTTAATTATGACAGGGGGCAATTTGTCATGTATTGTTGTTCATCTGAGGTTTTATTTTCGAAATTTTAAGACCAGCTAAGGACCAGTTTTTTTAATGATGTCCTGATACGGAAAACCATGGAATTCAATAGGGTGTCCTAACTTTTTCACATGACTATATATATATGCTTGAAGTTTTAAAGTATAGATCAGGAATCTACAACCCTCTCCTGGAGAGTTACCGTCCTGCAGACTTCAGTTCCAGCCCTGCTCCAAAACACCTGCCTGTAATTCTGAACTACTTTATTAGCTGCTTCAGATGTGTTTGACTGGGGTTGGAGCTGAAATCTGCAGGATGATACCTCTCCAGGACCAGGGTTGGAGACCTCTAGTATATATATATACAGTGCATCTCAATAAATTAGAATGTCGTGGAAAAGTTCATTTATTTCAGTAATTCAGCTCAAATTGTGAAACTTGTGTATTAAATAAATTCAATGCACACAGACTGAAGTAGTTTAAGTCTTTGGTTCTTTTAATGGTGATGATTTTGGCTCACATTTAACAAAAACCCACCAATTCACTCTCAACAAATTAGAATACTTCATAAGACCAATAAAAAAAAACTAAATTTTTAGTGAATTGTTGGCCTTCTGGAAAATATGCTCATTTACTATATATGTACTCAATACTTGGTAGGAGCTCCTTTTACTTTAATTACTGCCTCAATTCAGCATGGCATGGAGGTGATCAGTCTGTGGCACTGCTGAGGTGGTATGGAAGCCCAGGTTTCTTTGACAGTGGCCTTCAGCTCATCTGCATTTTTGGTCTCTTGTTTCTCATTTTCCTCTTTCAGGTCTGGTGAGTTTGCTGGCCAGTCTAGCACACCAACACCATGGTCATTTTACCAACTTTTGGTGCTTTTGGCTGTGTGGGCAGGTGCCAAATCCTGCTGGAAAATGAAATAAGCATCTTTAAAAAGCTGGTCAGCAGAAGGAAGCATGAAGTGCTCTATAAGTTCTTGGTAAACGGGGGCAGTGACTTTGGTTTTCAAAAAACACAGTGGACCAACACCAGAAGATGACATTGCACCCCAAATCATCACAGACTGTGGAAACTTAGCACTGGACTTCAAGCAACTTGGGCTATGAGCTTCTCCACCCTTCCTCCAGACTCTAGGACCTTGGTTTCCAAATGAAATACAAAACTTGCTCTCATCTGAAAAGAGGACTTTGGACCACTGGACAACAGTCCATTTATTCTTCTCCTTAGCCCAGGTAAGATACCTCTGATGTTGTCTGTGGTTCAGGAGTGGCTTAACAAGAGGAATACGACAACTGTAGCCAAATTCCTTGACATGTCTGTCTGTGGTGGCTCTTGATGCCTTGACCCCAGCCTCAGTCCATTCCTTGTGAAGTTCATCCAAATTCTTGATTCGATTTTGCTAGACAAGCCTCTCAAGGCTGCGGTTCTCTCGGTTGGTTGTGCATCCTTTTCTTCCAAACTTTTTCCTTCCACTCAACTTTCTGTTAACATGCTTGGATACAGCTCTCCGTGAACAACCAGCTTCTTTGGCAATGAATGTTTGTGGCTTATCCTCCTTATGAAGGGTGTCAGTGATTGTCTTCTGGACAACTGTCAGATCAGTAGTCTTCCCCATGATTGTGTAGCCTAGTGAACCAAACTGAGAGACCATTTCGAAGGCTCAGGAAACCTTTGCAGGTGTTTTGAGTTGATTAGCTGATTGGTATGTCACCATATTCTAAATTGTTGAATGAATTGGTGGGTTTTTGTTAAATGTGAGCCAAAATCATCACTATTAAAAGAACCAAAGACTTAAACTACTTCAGTCTGTGTCCACTGAATTTATTTAATGCACGAGTTTCACAATTTGAGTTGAATTACTGAAATAAATAAACTTTTCCAAGACATTCTAATGTATTGAGATGCACCTGTACATACACTAGAGCGATAGATTTAATTCTGAAGCAGTTTTAAAATAGTTTTAAAAACATTTGATTTTCTTAATTTTTTTCTCTTCTTCTTAAGGGGAGACATTGCAAGCAAAAACACTGTTTTTTCTTGCACCTGTCAAGTTTGAGATTTTGAGCTTTTTGGTTTTTCATAAAGCGTTTTGTCAGACTAGTGGAAAGAAAACATTTAAAAGACACTGTTAAGTGTTTCTTTTGTAGTACTTAGTAGTACTGTGTCAATAGATTTCAATTAAAATACATATTTTTAAAGGCTGTTTTCTTAAAATGAGTTTTTTGCCCTACACTGAGCCATAAATCTCCACTTCAGTAGCATTTACACACAACAAACTTTACATTTTTATTCCTGTCTATATCTTGAAGGTTATTACAGAAGGATTTGTTCATATATAATCTGCTTGATTTTATACAACATTTTATTCCCCCCAAAACTTTAAAAAATATGTTTTCTGTCTGTTTTAAGTTTTTTTTCTGAATTATGGTGTCACAAAATGAGATACCCAAAGTTCCCTGCTTAAAAACTTTTGACTAATGTCAAAAACATTAAACAAGAACTTTGAAACTGACTTCATCCAGTGTTTAGATTTTTGTACTAGAAATGTATGCAAATTAGAAATTGAATATTTCATAAAATAATGACTCATTTGCATATTTAAATCTAACATTTTAGAAAACTTGTAATACCAAAAATGTTTGCAATTATCAATGTAATTAATAAACAGTGTTGGGCAGTAGCGTCGCTACAAGTAGTGACGCTACTAGCTTAACTACATTTCTCAGTAGCGTGGTGGTAGCGTCGCTGTTTTCTGAATCAAATAGCTTTTCAGTAGCTAAGCTCTTATTTTGATCAAGTAGCGCGGTAGCGTCAACAAAAGCTAAAAGCTATATATTTTTCTATATTTTAAGCTCAAATCGGAAATATAACTGCTACGGATCACTGATCCTGGGTCAGTAAGCGACGTCACCGCCACTAATCCTCGTGACGCCATTGGCTCATTAAACTGTCAGTCAAACCGTATTAATCCTCCCGCCTCTCTCGTGAATGAAGTGCGGCGCGCAGTTTGAAGCATCTCAGCGTGTTTGCAGACTTGAGGTAAATAAAGAAGTGTTGATTGAAAAAGTACATGTTTTCTGTATTTATAATACAGCACTGTATTTATAAAAGGCTAATGGTTTTTTTGCATTCAAGGAGATGAGAAAAGTGTGTCTTAGTCTAGCATTTGTTGTCGAGACAACCAAATTGCTTATGTGAAGCGCTGAATCTTTATATTTTAGCTAAATGTCAGAAAAAAAACTGAGCGCCCACGTAGCAACAGAAAACTGTATAATCTGCAATGCAAACGCGTGAATGCAATGCACGTACTGCCTCTATTGTAGCGGTATCGAGAAAAAAACTTAGTACTTGAATTCATGGCGAAAGGCAAAATGTTTCGGTTCGTTCTTAGCAAAAACAAACAAACAAACAAACAACAACAACAACAAAAAAAAAAAAAAAAAAAAAAAAAAAAAAAAAAAAAAAAAAAAACGATCAGGTTCCATAGCGAAATAAGAATTAAACAGTGTTCTAGTCTAAACGTATTATAATAATCTTTGCTAATATTCTTGACACTTCAAACTGCCTTGGACTTTGCAGTATCGAATTATGCCTTTACTATGAACAAAATGCCGGAATATGCTATTCAGCTGTTTGATCGCGCACTATCACTGCAGCCTGTTCATTTGAAAAATAAAACACAGTCACCCAAAAGTTACACTAGTCAATTTAAATAGTGTGTTACGTGCAGTTCAGCGTGAACACCGGTCCCGTGGCACATTTTTGCTCATCATAATATTTTCCGTCGACGTGCATGAAGTAGAAAGCTTACCCAATGCATAATATTTTCGCTTCAAATACATTGCAGATATGGAAACTGCAATGTATTTGTGGCGAGAGAGGTAGTGTACACATAGCCCAACTTTACTTTCAGTTTCGCTTTAAATTTGTTTTGGATTGTTTAGGCAAATTTATTTATTTATTTATTTTTTTTTTCATCCTGGTTCGGTTCTGAATACGGTTAAAGTTAAAGGATTTGTTGTGGAGTGAGGGAACATTATAACATTACGCTGTAGGCCTGTTCATTTCAGAATATAATAAAATGTGACTTATAGGCCTAGCCGCCGTGACCTGTGGGGTTTAATTTTTCCTCTCAAAGACGTACAGTTTATGTTAGCATGTTTTTTACAAAAAACTTTGGCAAACGAAAATAGCCGCTTCATTCGGTTAAATATTCTTACTGTCAGTTAACAAATTTACAACAGAATTTAGCTTTGCTTCCCAGATAGTAACAGGGTCTGGGCCAAATCTGGCTTACATTTGGCACTTGTTTTTTATTCACAGTCTTGTATTCATGAAATCAATTACTATCTTTAAAAATGGCAGTAAATTAAAGTGCTGTTTTTGTGCGGTCTGTCATATTTCAGTAGCTATATACAGCAAAACTACAGCACTTCCATTAGGCTATTTTTTATGAAGCTGTCAACACTGTAAACTCTGATGGCATGCAATCAGTTGACAAACACCCATTCATATATAGACTGTTATTCAATTATATGTATAAATTATTTTATTTAAAAATTTTGTGTTTTCCCTGTTTTATTCATTCATCATTCTGAAACAGGTGCCATTGTTTTTTTAAAAAAATGTTTTTCAGGAAAGAATTCAACCCCCCCCAACCCTCCAAAATATGAGATAAACCCAGCCCTGTACATTATACTGATTTTTGTTGCCAAATTGGTTTGGAAGAGTGGTTGAATAAACAATTAAACTGGACTTTTATGCCTGTATGACTGACAATTTCATTGATCACTGAGAGAGCATTGACTTGGTATGATGTTGGTTCAATAGAAAAATGAAAATGTAAAAAATAGCTTAGATGTAGTAAACTACTTTTGCCATGTTGCTGTAGCTTAGCTTGCTACATTACCCAAGGCTGTAGCTTTAGTGTAGTTAAGCTTCATTTAATGAAGAGTAACTGTTAGCTTAGCTCACTACATTTTCCAAGTAGCTTGCCCAACACTGTTAATAAACTGCATACGTAAGGTGATAACTATTAGTTTTTTTTGTTTCAAAGTTTGTAGGTTTTAAGTCTCTCAGACAGATTGTTAGGCATTTACTAGGATGTCCTGGTAGTTGTTAAAGTATTGCTAGGTGTTGTTGTGTGATTGCTAGTTTGTTCCTGGAAGTTGATAGGTGGTTTTGAGGCAGCTAGTGTCACACAAGCTGTGTCCCAAAGTGGAGTGCATGCACTTCGAAGTGCATGGACTTTGAAGGCCACGCCTCCGAAGTGCACGAAGGACCCTCTGAAGTGCATGAGACGCTCCACCTTCGCAGGATTTCCTAATTGCGCCACCAGGTGTTCCCGATTACCGCTCCTGTCGCATAGCAACGGTGCGAGAGGGGCGCTGCCATCCTGACAGGTTTAGACATTTAAGTTATGAAGCCAGCATTGGTCATATTTGTTTTTATATTTTATGTTTTACTGGAGGAGATGGTGGGGATGTACCTCAGGCTTGGCCAAGAGCATGACCGAGTAAATTATATTGTTTTGCCGCATCCTTGCCGGATTTTAATTTTAAATGCATTCATTGCGTTTGAACCGACTTGAATAATGTAAAGATACATATGAAAAAAAATACAAAACCATACACACAGAAATATATAGCAGTTCATATACTGACTGATATGTTACCAAGGTGCGATTTTATAATAGTTTATTGTCTTGATGGTGAACATACTTAGAAACCCTGATTTTAGGCAGTTAAGTAACCATAAAAATAAAACTGTGAATAAATAAAACAAATTATGCATTGTTCATCTCAATGTTCAGCGGCAGCAGTGTGTTTGACATGCCTCGTTCCACTGTCCACCGCATTGTCCACCGAGTTGTTGAGGAGTTGGTGGCCATTCGCCACCAAGAGATTCACCTCCCTGAAGACCCCAGAACACATGGAGGCAGGGCTGGACTTAAAATTTATGTTGTTTTCTAATGTTAAACCTAAGCTATGTTGTAAATAGCTGTAAAAAGTATTTTCAGTAATGTATAGAACAATTTTGTTTTAATGTGAAAAAAAATATTTACAGGACAAAAAATTAAATAAACGTATAGAAGAGTGTTGTGAAAAAAATTAAAAGCTGCATTACAGAAATTTACACATTGTAATTTACAAATTGTACAGCATTAGTTCTCTTTTATTAACACGTGAATATACAATACAAAAATACAAAATGTACAAAAATTTTTACTTTCATTCTTAACTTACATCACAAAAATAAACTACAGAAATTAGGTTGTTTCATTGACAAAGTCACACAAAAAAAAAAAAAACTGAGACACTTGCAATCCTAAATCAGAGCAAATACCATGCCTGTTAACAACAACAGCACAATGAATTTCAGCGGAAAAAACACTCTATTAAATACTCTATTAACTTCCTCCTTTGTATTTTTTAAGTCTTTCCCAAGCAGGCTCACTTTCTCTAAAATAGTCCTACAACAAGAGAAAATGGAAACACTTATAATATAAAGAAAGGTTTGCAATCTTAACATTACAAAACATGACACAACAGGACATGCATACAAAATACTAAAGTGCTAAAGTTTGTTTACTTACATTTCAATGTGAATTCTCCAACAGAACTCTCACCCGTCATGTTCTTTGAATATAAATTCCATCGTCATCTGCGCGCAAGTGATTCTGGGATATGGTAGGGTGCGAAGTGTCCATCAGATGTACACTTCATTTTCCTGGGAATCGGAGACCGCATTTGAAGTCGCTTTCGAGTTACTGCTGCCTTCGTTGCGCCGCGGTCACGCATTCGGCCTTGGAATAAACACTTCGGAGGGTGCATTCTGAATTGGGACAGCTTACGTCGTGATGCTGTGACGCAATCACACTTCAAATTCGCACTTCGAAGTCCACGCACTTCAGTTTGGGACAGCCTTCGTCGCGCCGCTGTGACGCATTCACACTTAAAATACGCACTTCGAAGTCCGTGCACTCCACTTTGGGACACAGCTATAGTCACCTGTCTCACCAGCCACAGTCACTCGTTCCCAGTCACCAGCCTTCTAATTGGACACACCTGATATCACTTACCTGCAACACATATAAGCACATGCACTCCACTCAGTCAGCGGCTGGTCTCGAGGTCTCTACGGCCATGTCCACACTAATAGGTCAAACATGAGAGCGCGCGACATGGACGCGTTAGTAAATGATGAGATATTTCCGTAAATAAAATGATCCTGCCAAGAATTGCGTGAAAACTTATTATGTCTCTTCCGTCTGTATCATCTCAGTGAGTTTTTACGCATGTGCAGTATGGCGAATTTAACGTTCTTCTACGTTTCAATGTGGATGAGAAACTTTTGGAAACGCTTGAAAACGCTAGTGTGGACGGAGAGCGTTTTAAAACGAAAACTCTGTTTTCAAATGTATACGGATTAATGTAGACATAGCCTACGTTGGGATTACCTACCTGTCTCTACTTACCTTCCTGGACGGATCGATACAAGGATTTCTGGAAACGAACTTGAAAAGGATTTCTTGAGAGATAAGACTTTGAACCTTATACTGCTATATGCTTCCATCTTATGGATATTCATCACCCTTCTTATGTTTATGTTGGAAGCCTTTGAGTTCACGCAAATAAACATTGTGATCAAAACTAACCACGTCTTTGCCTTTCTCAACTGTGACAGCTAGGGTGTTCTGAATGGTTGCTAAAGTGTTCTGGATAGTTCCTAGGTGGCTGCTGGGGTGTTCTGGGTGGTTGCTAGGTTGTGCTAGGTAGTTGCTAGGCTGTTCTGGGTGAATGAGTCTCATGCTTCTGGGAGTTTAGATTTAAATTAAAAAGTTAACGTTTAAAGTTAAATAGTGTTTGTTTAGGGCAAAGACTTAATACAGTCAGGTCCATATATATTTGTGGACACTGACACAATTTTCATAATTTTGGCTCTGTATGCCACCAGAATGGAAACAATCAAGATGAAGTTGAAGTGCAGACTTTTAGCTTTAATTCAAGGGGCTGAACAAAAATCTAACATAAAATGCTTAGAAATTACAACCATTTTTATACACAGTCCCCCCATTTTCAAGGGCAAATGTAATTGGACAAATAAATATAATCATAAATAAAATGTTCATTCTTTTCAGGCAGTTACTGTCTTAAGTCTGGAACTCATGGACATGGCTTGTTTGTGGGTCTTTATGTCTTCAGCAAGTGAAATGCGTGCTCAATCGGGTTGAAATCAGGAGATTGACTTGGCCATTGCAGAATAGTCCACTTTTTACTTTCAAAAACTCCTGGGCTGCTTTTGCTGGGCAGAGTATATGTATACTTATATGTACACTTCAGAATTCATTTGGCTGCTTCTGTCTTCTGTCATGTCATCAATAAACACCAGCAACCCAGTGCCACTGGAAGCTATGCATGCTCATGCCATCACACTGCTCCATCATGTTTTACATGGATCATGAGTTGTTCCAAGCCTTCTCCATACTTTTTTTCTTCCTGTCATTCTAGTACAGGTTGATCTTAATTTCAGCCATCCAAAGAATGCTTTTCCAACAGTGGTCTGGCTTTTTTAGATGTTTTTTTGGAAAAGTCTAATCTTGCCTTGTTTGCACCTTGTGGTGAAGTTTTCTCTTGATTGTAGACTTTGACAGTGACACGCCTACCTCCTGGAGAATGTTCTTCACTTAATTGGATGTTGTTTTTCTTTACCATGGAGAGGATCATCCAAGCATCCACGACTGGTGTCCTCTGTGAACATCCAGGCCTTTTTATGTTGCTGAGCTCACCACTGTGTTCTTTCTTTTTTTTTTTTTTTTCCTCAGAATGTACCAAATTGTTGATTTGGCCACTCCTAATGTCCCTGCTATCTCTCTGATGTTATCTGTTATGATTATCTGTTTTTGAAGCCTAACAATTGTCTATTTCAGAGCTCTTCTGACCACATGATGTGGGTTCAGAGCAACAGATTCCAAATACAAAATGACACACTTAGAATCAACTCCAGACCTTTTATTTACTTAATTGAGTCAGCTGTCCAATTACTTATGGTCTCTTAAAAAAGGGGGGGAGGTACATATTAAAAAGCTGTAATTCCTTAACCTTCCCTCCAATTTTGATAAGAATACCCTCCAGTTAAAGCTCAGAATGTGTACTTTAGGCCCATACATTTATTATATAACTGTAACTTGAATATGTTGTGGTCAGCAGAAGACTATGCACTTCTATTACTTATGAATGGGAGAAAGTGCAACGCCCAATATGGTGAATAAGCCCTGCCTTCTAAATGAAAGAAACAATAGTTGATTAGTAAAGTCATTGCTTCACTGCAGCTGCTATTACAGGCAGCGTTCACAAACTCATGCTCATGACTGTGCATGCGCATTGGCTGGTCTAGCATCAAAAACAAGCTTTTTTTAACGGTATGTGAACATAAGAAACCAGCTTTATGAGACTGTTGTTGTCAAATTTTATTGCTGTTTTCAAATATGAAATTTAATCGTAAGCTTAGTGAACAGTTTTGGAGAATTTTATGTTTCCCCATTCAAAAAAATAGGAGCTGCACTCGCATGCCTGAGAGGTGTTTTAAAGTGTGAAATGACTTGTCTTAAAGAGACTTTGATTAGGGTTAGAAAAAAAGTGAAATATGTGAAAGCATATGTTTTTCTCTAACATTATTCCTTTTGTTTTCTAGCTTTACTGCCTGGTTCTTTTATGGGGTCACAATATCAGGTCTTCTGTATTTGAAAATCAAGAAACCCGAAAATCCCCGGACAATTACGGTGAGAACATCATGCACCTGAAGTTACTCCAAATGCACAATCCATTAATTCATTCTGCAACGGAGTGAGGGAGATGGGAAGCGGGCGAATCCAGATGCAAAGCTTTATTACTAAACAAAAACATGGTCAAAAACAGGCAGGGTCAGACATCAGCAAACAGGCATGTTAGAGCAAGACACAAGAGTAATCCGTAAGGCAGGTGAGGGTCAATCAGCAGCGAACATAATCCTAGGGTTGAGGCAAATGGGTGATCCAATGAGACAGGTAGAGCATAGATGGGTGATGGGTGATCCAATGAGTTCATACAAGGGGTGAGCAGAGTCCGAACGTCAAGGCAAAGGGTAAATCCACAACGGGTAAAAGGTCCAGGGCAGGCGGAAGGCAGACAAGATGATATAACCAGGCTAGAAAACAAGACTAGGGGAAAACTAACTAGAAACACGACTGAACTAGACTAGGGATTAACAAGGTGGCTCCGTACGGCAGCTAACACACAGAGAGTGCTAAACGCAGTCCAATACTCGGCCTAGAATAGTGGGAAGGGGCTCGTATTAATACCGTTCGTGATTGGCTGCAGCTGTGAGCGTGTAGTGCAACAGTCTGTGTAATAAGAATGGCAAGGCGACCTCTGGTGGCGAGCGGACTGGCGTTCAGGACCAGATTCGTGACACATTCATTAATTCATTTATTCATTATTGAGAATGTGTGTTATCGTGTTGACTTTTGTGGGAAATTCAGATTATCTGCAGTACTGTGCAAAATCCTTTAGATGCTTCACAATAAACATTTGTGATTCGATCTGGGAAAACCTGTTGGATGTCGTGCTGGGATGTTTTCAGGTAATTCAAAAAATTGGTCAAATGTCAGTTTTTTGTCAAAATTAGGTTTCATAAAAATTATTATTCTATAACATCTTGTACCTTGGCAAAATTCACTTGTGCAGAAAAATAGTGATTTATTGCAGCAAGCAGAAATGACTGTCTTTCTCTTATGTTAAGAATGTGCTGCGTAGGTACTTTCTCTTAACACCACAAAAACCAAAAATCAAAATAAACCATGTAATATATTTAATAAAGGTGTATCAATGCAAATTTCACGCCAGTCCTGTGTATTTTTTATATCGAGAGATGGTGCTGAGCAAGAGAACAATAGTCTGAAGTAGCTGCTCACTTGCTCACAAAAGATCTTACTCCTCTCAATCTGTTCAATCTTGGTGACGTCAGTGCCCTAAATGATTTTATAATGGACTATTTCACATCCAGAGATGAAGGATCGGATGATGAAGTTACTAAAGAGGAGGAGTCCGATGACAGTCTGTTATATGCACAGTGTGCAAACAGTTTTGCTGCACTCGTTTTGATACAAGGTACACTATTCATGCTTTCTAAACATACAAGGGGTGATCAAAAGTTCAGAGACTATGCACATGATAAACAATAGAAAACTGTCCTCTTCAGGGTAACGTTATTCTGTTTGTGTAATGATGCAGTATAGCGCTCCTGACAGCTCTCATTAAACCTGTGAAGTGAAACCCATTTCACTTTAAACCTGTTTTTCTCAAAATTCCATTCCTGAAAATCGTAGCTATCAGCCAACTTAAGAAAAAGAAAAGCCGTAACTTTTGTTATGTGCAAGCTATGGACAAAATAACAACAGTTTTGGAAAGGGTATGAACCAGCTTTCATATGGTATCAAAACCTAAGAAAGGTAAAAATTTTATCATGTGTGGGGTTTTCCTAGATAGCCTCACATTTGTTTTGTTTCATTATTTTGTTTGTTTTAGCATGCAGTGGGAAATGTGAATTTTAGATTTTCAAATATTACTTTTGGAAGTACTGTACTAATCCAGTGTAATTTTTGTATGGACCAAGATTCTTTCAGTGAAAGGTTCTTAACCCTATTGCATTAAGAAACTGTATACCACTTTTGCATTCCTGGGTCAGTTCTGACCCGATGAAACGATGAGCTTATAAAACATCTCATGTTATGTATGTAACCATGGTTCCCCGAGGGAACGAGACTATGGGAACGCCTCCAGCGTGACCACGCTCTGAAACACGTGTGCATACAGTCCAATAGAGAAGCGAGACATCACAGGCGGGGTGACGTAGGGACCAGGAAGCTTAAAAGCATGTGCGGTGCATGCAGCTGGCAGCTTCTGAATAGAGAAGCAAGCGCTGCAGGGATGCCGGAAGTATGGCCTGAGACGCAGCGTCTCGTCCCCTCGAGGAACCATGGTTACATACGTAACCTGAGACGTTCCCCTTCAGGAACTCGAGCTGCGCAGAAAACGCTATGGGAACGAGATGCCCACGCCACCAGACTTCAAATCCCAGCCTAGTGCGGAAGAGCACAGCTAGGGCGAAAGAAAAATAGCCAGGAGAGGCACAAATCCAGGAAAGAACCTTAAAGTCAAAGGGGTGGACATTCCGCAGCATTCTGAAGCCAACTTAAGAGAAGAGAGCCTTGACCCCCAAGAAGGGAGGGTCAGAGGACTCGAGGCTATGAAATAGCATCCCGACCGCACTTAACAAAGCTACACCTGGCCAGAGGCCTAGGCCTCAGTGCACCGTGGAGGAAACGTGTAACGAGGGGGTTCCTACCCAATGAGGAGCCACCCAGAGGGGCGTGGTAGGCCAAAATAGCCGCCACGTAGACCTTCAGGGTGGAGTGGGCTAACCCTGTGGAGAACCGATCCTGCAGAAACCCTGAGTCCTGCTGGTGGTCTCCACACCATGAAGTGAAAGGTTTCCACTTCAGGGCGTATAGTTTCCTCGAGGAGGGAGCTCTGGATTGGAGGATGGTCCCAACAACCTCAGTTGAGAGACCGGAAGCTATGAGGTGTGCCCCCTCAGGGGCCACACCCACAACTTCCAAAACTACGGCAAGGGAAAAAATGGCACACTCTCTCCAGAACTCCTGGGAGCAGAGCAATCGGGGGAAAGGCATACGGACAAAGCCTCGGCCACGTCTGTACCATGGCATCCAGCCCCAGTGGAGCTGGATGAGTCAGAGAGCACCAGAGGGGACATTGCGATGTCTCTCGAGTTGCAAAGAGGTCCACCTGAGCCTGGCAAAATGCTCTCCAAATCTGCTTCACCACCTCTGGGTGAAGCATCCATTCCCCAGGCCTCGGCCCCTGCCTCGGCAGGATGTCTGCTCCCAAGTTGAGATGCCCAGGAATATGAACTGCTCTCAGCGAGAGGAGTTTGTCCTGGGACCACACAAGGATCTGGTGCGCCAGCTTGTATAAGGGGCGCGAACGCAGACCTCCCTGGTGGTTGATGTAGTAGACCACCGCTGTGCTGTTGGTGCGCACCAGCACATGGCGGTCTCTAAGGTCTGGGAGGAAGTGTTTCAGAGCCTGAAACTCAGCCAGCATCTCCAGGCAGTGATATGCCAAGTTAGACGGCGGTCACTCCACAGACCATGGGCAGGGTGGCAGTCCATGACCGCTCCCCAACCGGTGAGGGACGCATCCGTCGCTAGCGTTACGCGGCAACAAGGAGCTCCCAGCACCGGGCCCTGAGACAGGAACCAAGGCTTCCTCCACATGTCCAAGGCACGTAGGTATCACCGCGTGACCTTGATGTGTGAAACGGGTTTCCCCTCGGGGAGAACCGCTTGGTCCTGAGCCACCACTGTAGGGGTCTCATGTACAGCAGGCCAAAAGGTATCACGTTGGACACAGCTTCCATCAGACCAGCAGTTGTTGAAACTGCTTTACAGTGAATGACCGGCCTTTTCTCACTCTCACGACTGCAGTGAGGATTGACTCAATCCGAGCAGGTGACAGACGTGCATGCATCGTGGTCAAATCCCACACCACGCCCAGATAAGTGGTTCTCTGTAATGGAGAAAGCACACTTTTCTTGGTGTTCAGTCTCAACCCCAACACTTTCATAGGAGCGAGAACGACATCTCGATGTTGAACCCGCAAAGCTCTGAAACGATCTATTATTAACAATCCTTGATACAGATCAGTATGCGGATGCCCTGGAGTCCAGAGGAGCCAGAGCAGCATCCACATACTTGGTGAAAGTGTGGGGTGAGAGTGCAAGGCTGGACGGAAGAACCCGACACTGGTACGCTTCACCCCCAAAGCGAACCTCAGGAACTTCCTGTGTTGAAGAATGGATATGTGGAGGTATGCATTCTTCAGATCTGAGTGCAACCTCCCCCTCCTTCTTCGGAACAATGAAGTACTGGCTGTAGAACCCGGACTCCCTGTCGTGAGGAGGGACCACCTCGATGGCCTTCCTTAAGAGAGTGTCTACTTCCTGTTCCATTACCAGACCCTGCTCGGGGCCCACCAGAGTGGGAAGACCCCGTTGAAAGGTGGCAGCGGAGCACCAAATTTAATGCGATAGCCTCACTCTACAGTGCGCAGGACCCAAGCAGATACATTTGGCAGTAGTTTCCACGCTGCCAAATAATCTACTAAGGGAACCAGTCTCTCGAGACTGGCCTCTGGTGTTGTTTGAGCTGCTAGCTGCTGTAGAGACCCCTGCAGGGGTGGCGAGTGCCCCAGCTCCGCTACGTTTCCAGGCGGAAGACTGAGGTGTGGGTTTGCTGGAGACCGCTGCGCCCTGGAGCACCGGCAGGGTTGGCAGGCTGATCTCCCCAAACAGACAACAAATAGACTGTGTGTATCGCCACCCGAAATAGCACAGGCAGAGAAGAACACACAGTCTAAAATGCCGCTGCTGATATTCGTAAGAATGCTTTGTAGGACATAGTGACACTCTCAAATAAAAGCTGTGCAAACTAGCACAAAAAACAGAGTGACACACACACACAGAGCGCTTGCTGAAAGACAGAAGCTGCCAGCTGCATGCACCGCATGTGCTTTTAAACTTCCTGGTCTCTACGTCACCCCGCCTGTGACGTCTGGCTTCTCCATTGGACTGTATGCACACGTGTTTCAGAGCGTGGTCACGCTGGAGGCGTTCTCATAGCGTTTTCGACGCAGCTCGGGTTCCTAAAGGGGAACAGTCATAATGTAATATTTTTGGCTAAAATCAGCAATTTCTCATTACTATTAAGTGTGCAACATTTTCAAGGTTTTGGAGTGTTACAGTGTTAAAGGGAGCAGGACGAAGGAGAGAGAGAGAGGAGTGTTACATGTGTTCCCATTTCAATGTGTCTGAAGAAAATGCTATAGGAAATACCCTTAGCATTAGCAGTGTCTGAAGCATGTTTTTAAATGCGACAATGTCATTGGCCGATGACAGTCCATTACGTGCATTTACGAGAGTACCACAATGCATGCGTTTGGTGCTGAGTACCTATAGAGTTGTATTGCATCCTTGATATCTCCAAAAAATCTTTAGTTTTATCAGATTTATAAAAGAAAGATACAGCTTTACGATTCACTCTGAAAACAGCGAGCCCCTGGAAACGTGCCATGGGCGGAGCTAAAGAGTCATGAGCACTTGCGTGCCGACTGCTAACAAAACACAGAAATTTGATACAGTTTCCAAAACAACTTTTTTATCACTTCTTTATTAGGATTCTTTATCACTGGGAAAACTCTATCTTTCAGTATCAAATAATGTGCAAATCCAGCATCAAACTGGACCTTGTTTATATGACATTTGTCACCGAAATGATGGGAACAATCAAACACACTTGCGAAATTCTGTTGCTGCCCCGGAAAAAACAAACTGCTTCCACTGTTCACGTAATGCTGGGTTCTTTGGGAAGCTGAACAAGGTTATCTTTCCCTCACAACCAAAAACACACTTCGTTGGAGACATTCTTCTCAAGCAAGTCCTGTGCAGTGCTGCCAAATGAAGCATAATATTGGGCATACTCTTGCTCTCACTCTAGGGCAGGGGTGCTTAACCCTGGTCCTGGAGATCGACTTTCTCTAGGGTGTGTTTCCCAAAAGCAACTATGGCCACAAGTTCCATTGTTACCTTTACGTTAGCTAATGTTAGCTTTTGGAAAACGCACTGCTGGCCAATGTGTGCGCATGCGCATTCTTCCGGGAGAAGTGCCCATACAAGGAATGTCATGAAGAGCCATTATCTAAAATAATAATAATAATAATAATAATAATAATAATACTGAAAAAAGCACAAATGTCAGGGCATGTCAAAACTTCTCCAGGGCGCCCAAAAACCCTCAGACCCCAGAGGGTTAATGTTTTGGAAAGCGAGTCAACGTCTGGACCCTAAGCCAGAAATTTTGTGGAAGCACGTGAAATAAGCTTATGGGAAGAAGGAGGGTGGATCCAGGTAGAGGGTGCGATGTCTGAGTAACACGAGACCCCACGAGACTTGGTACGAGAACGAAGATGGCGGCTCCCGTCTGCTAGAGCAAAACCACAGGATAAACTTTCAAAATAAACTTCTAAAAACATCTACATTACTTACTCCTTTTTTCTTCCACATCACCTCTTTAATACCGCGTTTTTTTCCGTCTCAAACCTGGATCATCTGGAAAAATACATTGACGCTCATTACGATTCACTCTGCGGCAATATGAACAGGGACAAAACTGATCACAACAAAACAAACAAAGGTAATCCAAACTCAAAGAGACCTCGTCCCAACTCACCTTCCAGCCCGTCTATGTTATCATCCGCATCACCCAAACCGCCGTGCTGCACTGAGGTAAGCAACATTTTACTCTCCATTGAAAATAAACTTTCCGGACTTGACCAAAGGATCGCACTGATGGAAGTTATACACAAGGATATTCAGGAATTACGACACAGCCTAGAATTCAGTCAAGAACAAATAGACACTTTAACTAAAGAAAACAACTTTCTAAAGGACTCAGTTCACACTCTCGCCAATCAACTTACCTCCGTCATCACAGAAAACAAAAACATGAAAGAACTCATTTTGGATTTGCAAACACGCAGCATGAGAGACAACTTAGTTTTTACTGGCATCCCGCATCAAACTCCAGATGACCCCGAAAAATTAGTTAAAGACTTTATGACCAAACAGCTCAAAATACCAGCCGAAACTGTGCAGACCATAACTTTTCACCGCGTTCACCGTATCAGATCTCAAAACAACAATAGCCGTCCACAACCCATCATTGCAAAATTTGAACACTACAAACACAAAGAACTGGTCCAGAAGCAAGGCAGACAACTTAAAGGTACAAACTATGGTCTCAATGAGCAATATCCTAAGGACATTCTTCTACATCGCAAGCAGCTCTTTCCAATCCGCAAACAGAAAATAAACGAAGGAAAAAAAGCGATCATTATAGTGGACAAATTATACATAGACGGTCAACTGTACCGAGATAAGGACATTACACCCTGGCTTTTCTGAACACCTACCTTCCGTTAACTATTAAATCAATAATTGTCATTATGAACACCTGGTATTTAACTTTCTCTCTCTAATCGTTAAGGTATGTTATTGCTATGTACCAAGGTCTTGTACCTGCTCCCTCCTCATATTTCAGTTTACGTTTATGTTTGCATTCATGTTTAACGTTCTTTGTTCTGTTATTTGTTATCCTGATGTGTACTTTCTGCCAATCGTCTTTATGTAGTTTTTTCAGTGTCTTAATAACATTGCAATGTTATGCACACACACATATGCACTCCAACACCATTTTGAATACATACATTTACATTGACACACATACAGTACTGACAGGCGTACTTATCAATTCAGACTACCTTTTATCGCTTTTCAAATCATGTCATCTATCACTTTTGTAACATGGAACATTCGTGGGTTTGGCTCTCAGACAAAAAGGATTAAAGTTTTAACCATCTAAATAAATTACAAGCTGACATTTGCCTTCTACAAGAAACACATTTATCAGAATCTGACCATAACAAAATCAAATCATCAAAATGCAGTTATTTATTCTCAGCACACTACAATACAAAACAGAGAGGTGTATGCATTTTAATAAACAAAAACATTTCATTTGTTCACAATACCACTGTTACAGACCCTGAGGGACGTTTTATCATCATAAACATCTCAATCAACAATAGCCCGGTTACAATTGGTAGTTTATATGGCCCAACCATAGATGACCCATCTTTTTTTCAGACATTTTTTTCCACCATCTCAAATTTTTCTAACTGTCCAGTCATAATAGCAGGCGATTTCAATACTGTTTTAGATCCAACAATAGATAGATCAAACACTTTGGGTAATAAGCGCATTTGGAAATCCGCAGAAACTATAAAACAGTTCATGAGTGATTTTGGTCTTGGTGATAGTTGGCGACTTCATCATCCTAACATTAAAGAATACTCTTTTTTTTTCACCAGTCCACCGTTCATATTCACGCATTGATTTTTTTCTTACCAGCAATTCTATCACACCAAACATTTCTGAAGCAAAAATCCATCCAATAGTTATCAGTGATCATGCCCCAATAACATTAAAATGGAATATAACTAGTCTAAAAAAACCCATTACTAGATAGCGATTCAATACATCCCTTCTGGAAGACCCAGACTTCGACAACTACTTTAAAATAGAGTGGGCATGCTTTCTAGAAATAAATGACTCCCCAGAATCTTAAGCAGTATTAAGAGGAAAAATCATCTCATTCTCTGTTTACAAAAAAAAGAAAGAAATCGAACAACAAGCAAAATTGGAGCAAAAAATTAAAGAATTAGAGGACATCAATATAAATAACCCATCTGAAGAAACACAGGATGCACTAAAAAACTGCAAATTTAAACTAAATGAACTAATCAATAAGCATACACAATTTCTAATTCATAGGTTAAGGCAAGAAAACTTCCACCATGGCAATAAATCTGGCAAATATTTGGCAACACAAATCAAGCAAAATAAGGAAAAATCAACAATCCCAGTGCTTATGGATGCAGCAGGGAAATTCACAATTTCACCAGAAGAAATAAATCAAATCTTTCAAAATTTCTACAGTAAATTATATTCCTCTGAAAAAGATCCAACAAAGACAGACGTTAATTCATTTCTTAACAATATTACCCTACCTCAACTAAGTAAACATCAAGTAAGCACACTGGACTCTCCATTAACAGAACAAGAAATCTTTAATGCCCTTAAACTCATGCCAAACAATAAAGCACCCGGTCCTGATGGATTCCCTGCTGAGTTCTATAAGCACTTTTGGTCCATTTTATCGCCACTCTTCTTCCGCATGATAAATGAATCAAAACAAAAAATTTACACTCCCAGACAACCGGAATACAACCACAATTTCACTTCTTCTTAAACCCAATAAAGACCGAACATCACCATCAAGCTATCGCCCAATCTCTCTACTTAATGTAGACATCAAAATTATTGCAAAAGCTTTAGCTCACAGAATAGAAAAAGTTATGCCATCCATAATCCATCCAGACCAAACTGGTTTCATTAAGGGTAGACAAGCATCTAACAATACACGCAGACTCTTCAATTTAATGTACTACTCATCTGTCAAACAATCTGAAACCATCATTGTCACTCTGGACGCAGAAAAAGCTTTCGATAGTGTTAACTGGAAATTCCTGTTTTCCACATTAGAGAGGCTCAGTTTTGGGGAGTCATTTATTAACTGGGTTAAAATTTTGTATGCATCACCTTCAGCTACAGTCATCACCAATGGTCTCACATCACAAAGCTTTACACTACACAGGGGAACTAGACAAGGATGCCCACTTTCTCCTTCACTTTTTACAATCTTCATTGAACCGTTAGCTGCAGCAATCCGTCAAAACAGTAACATAAAAGGAATTCAAACATTAAACATACATCATAAAATAAGTCTTTATGCAGATGATATATTATTATATTTGCAAGAACCCACATCATCATTACAAGAAACGATTAAACTCATTGAAACATTCTCAAATATTTCTGAATATTCAATCAACTGGAGTAAATCTGCTATCATTTCATTGCCTCCCACCAGCTTGGATGTGACATCCCAGGTAACACCAATCCCTCTATGCACAAACTATGTAACATACCTGGGTATTAAGGTTTCCCCCAGGCTGTCAGAGCTGTTTGAACTTAACTATATTACATTACTAAAAAAAATAGATGCAGATCTTCAACGTTGGATGAACCTACCACTATCTATTATGGGCAGAATATCAGTAATTAAATTGACTATACTTCCTAAAATAAACTATTTATTTGCAATGACACCAACACAACCAAATCTCTCCTGGTTCAAATCATTAGACTCAATCATTACTAAATTCTACTGGAGAAACAAGACACCAAGAATTAAACTAACTATTCTGCAAAAACCCAAAATACAAGGAGGACTGGAAGCACCACATTTCTACCACTACTTCCTGGCCAATCACCTACAATATATACACAAATGGATTCACCCCGACTTATCACAAAATATATGGCTTGATGTTGAACAAACTATCTGTAAGGACATTAACATTTCAGAATTACCGTTTCACAAACAGATCATCAAAAAACACCATTGCTTTAAAATGCCATCAATAGCAGCAGCTCTGACAGCCTGGTGGAAATTCCATCAAATCACAAACTCACCTCTTGAATTATCTAAACACACCCCAATTTGGAATAACCCAGAATTTACAGTAAATAAAAAAACACTCAACCTACGCACATGGGCAAATAAGGGCATCACACAATTTCAGCACATTTTTCATAATAATAATTTGGCACCATTCTCCCACCTAGTCCAGAAATACGGCATCGGGAGTAATTGCTTCTTGGAATATTCACAGATCAAATCATCAATCCAATCAAAGATTAGCACTAAAGATATTAACTTTCTCCTCCAATCTCAGCATTAATCAATATATCTTCATCAAGAAAAATACTCTCCAAACTATATAGAATGTTATCTAACTCAGACAATACATTAAGTCTTCCAAGTACAAAATGGGAATTAGATTTAGCTATTGCTCCCGATGCTACTTTCTGGCCACAAATTTACAAAAACATCTATTTCATGACGAAAAATACCAACTTATACAATACAAAGTACTACACAGATTTCACCTAACTGGACAAAAATTATTTAAAATGGGTTTTAGCTCACAAACATGCTCACATTGCACACAAAATGCCCCAGACACCTATTTTCACGCTATTTGGCAATGCACCCCTGTTAAGAAATTCTGGGAAAATATCACAGACTCACTAACTACCCTTATGAGATGTCACATTCCTTTGTCCCCTTCCCTCTGTATACTAGGTGACATATCCATCATTAACTCCAGTAACACAAATAATCAACTTCTTCTGGTGGCACTAGCTATCGCCAAGAAAACTATCCTCATGAACTGGAAATCAAAGAACACATTACATATTACAACCTGGAAAAACTTACTTTTAGAATACATCTCCATGGAAAACCTGTCAAATATAATCAACACCAGCTCACTGTAATACAATAGAATCATACCAATCTTGGTTATCTCTCATAAATCCACACCAATTACAAATCTGTTGATCCTTTTTGTCTGAAGCCATTCTAAAAGACACATCTACATTAACACTTGCTTAACGTTGGTTGGGGGGGGGATTCTATAAAATGTATATTTTTTTTCACTTTTACTTTTACTTACTTTTTTTTACTTTTTTCTCTCTTTCTCTCTATCATATCCTCTCTCTTTATATCTTTCTCTTGCTCTTTTTGCTGTTTCTGAGACTCAGTTGACTGGTGGTCTGGCGGTGGGTGTGGGGTGAAGCCAGGGAACTAGAGCCCCAGCCTTTACCAACTCTGGTACAAAGTTCTTATCTTTGACCGGACCAGCATTGCGTGCCTCACTCTATGTTTTTTGACAGATTCATGAATGTGTATGTGTGTGCGTATGTGTGTATGTGTCACGTTTGCTGGTGCTGGATGGAAGACAGGATACAACGTACGGAACAAATCTAATTTTAATTACTTTCACGAGGAACAGACAGGAACACAGAGCGATATCCACACACGTAGAAACACACTAATCAACAATATGCAACAATAAAGACCGACAGGGAACTAAACACAAGGAGGAACTTAAATGCACAAACTAATCAGAACATACACAGGTGAGGACAATGAAACACTCAGGAAGAAACAAGGAGGGCGTGACTAGGGTGACGAGAGGGCTGAGTCCAGGGAGCACATGGTGAAATCACAACAAAAACACACGATGACAAAAAGGATACGTGACATTACCCCCCCCTCTCACAAGGCGCGACTCGCGCCGTAACACATACACTGGGGTGGGGGGGTGGGCGCCCTGGAGGTCCGTGCTGGACAGACACCGGGTACTTAGGGGCGTACCTCCAGGGCGGATCAGGGAGTTCAGGAGGCCATGGTGGATCAGGGAGTTCAGGAGGCCATGGCCGGACAGACAGTTCAGGTGGCCATGGCGGGTCTGGGGGCTCAGGAGGCCATGGCCGGGTAAACAGTTCAGGTGGCCGTGACGTGACGTGACTTGACTCAGGAACCACAGCCGTGGCTTGACTTGGCTCAGTAGCTGCAACTTGACTTGACTCGGGGAACACAGCTACAACTTGACTTGACTCAGGAAGGCTGGGCGGAACCAGCGGAGGGTTAAGAAGGCTGGGCGGAACCAGCGGAGGCTCAGGAAGGCTGGACGGAACCAGCGGAAGCTCAGGAAGGCTGGACGGAACCAGCGGAGGCTCAGGAAGGCTGGACGGAACCAGCGGAGGCTCAGGAAGGCTGGACGGAACCAGCGGCGGCTCAGGAAGGCTGGAGGAACCAGCGGAGGCTCAGGAAGGCTGGAAACCAGCGGAGGCTCAGGAAGGCTGGACGGAACCAGCGGAGGCTCAGGAAGGCTGGACGGAACCAGCGGAGGCTCAGGAAGGCTGGACGGAACCAGCGGAGGCTCAGGAGAATTAGGGGAGATAATAGGAGCAGTGAACTCCAGTGGGATTGCCCTGTCCATAATGTTCATTTCAGCAATCATGACTGGGGACTCAGGCTTGGGGGCCAACTTGCGAGCAGGCTCTGGCGTGGCGGCCATCTTGCGAGCAGGCTCTGGCGTGGCGGCCATCTTGCGAGCAGACGCTGGCGTGGCGGCCATCTTGCGAGCAGGCTCTGGCGTGGCGGCCATCTTGCGAGCAGACGCTGGCGTGGCGGCCATCTTGCGAGCAGACGCTGGCGTGGCGGCCATCTTGCGAGCAGACGCTGGCGTGGCGGCCATCTTGCGAGCAGACGCTGGCGTGGCGGCCATCTTGCAGGGCTCTGGGCGGCGTGGCGGCCCGAGGGACAGGGCTCTGGGCGGTGGCCGCGGATTTGGCGCGGGGATGCGGCCGGCCGCATCGGGCTGAGGACAGCGGCGGAACTTCGGAGGAGGATAGGAGATTTGGGACTGGGCAGGCGTCTTGAGTCGTTGGTACGGTATGTGGGGGCTCTTGGCTCAGGATGAGCTGGCTCGATATACTGTGTCTCAGTGGGGACTGAATGACGAGACCCACCAATATTCTTTACTTCCTCTATTTCAAAATCTGAGCCATTTAAATAAAGAATAAGATTGAGAAGTTCACTTAAGGAGTAATTACAGGAGGGAGAATCACAACGAATAGTCTCGTCACTCAGCCCCATCAGAAACACAGCGCCGAGAGAGGCATCGGGCCAGCCCACCTGATCGGATAGCTCAATGAAATCCTCCACATACCGCTCCAACTCCCGGTCGCCCTGCCGCAGTCTCCACAGTCTTTCCTCAGCCCGATCCATCTTCTCTTTAAAGGGTCGGTCTTTCTGTCACGTTTGCTGGTGCTGGATGGAAGACAGGATACAACGTACGGAACAAATCTAATTTTAATTACTTTCACGAGGAACAGACAGGAACACAGAGCGATATCCACACACGTAGAAACACACTAATCAACAATATGCAACAATAAAGACCGACAGGGAACTAAACACAAGGAGGAACTTAAATGCACAAACTAATCAGAACATACACAGGTGAGGACAATGAAACACTCAGGAAGAAACAAGGAGGGCGTGACTAGGGTGACGAGAGGGCTGAGTCCAGGGAGCACATGGTGAAATCACAACAAAAACACACGATGACAAAAAGGATACGTGACAGTATGAGTGTATGTGTGTGTACATATATGTACATATATACATATATGTACATATAATTGTTTACACAGAGTGGCAGGCAAGGAGGCTGGGTCTGCACTTTGGGCTCCGGGCCCCCCGGCGCCCCCACTGTCACTAGGCGGTGCGGGCGGGTCCCGGGTGACGCGGTCTATACTGAAGGTTCAGAGGCAGCCTTAATATATTGTATAATCTATAGCTTTATTATTAACGGCACTATTATACACTACTATATTATAATTATTATTATCTATATTGTTACGGGTGGGACAGTTTTTATTATCATTAGTATTAATCATTATTACTATTGCCACTTTCTCCTCCTCCTGGCGCCCCCACCCCCTCCCAATCTCTGAGTAACGATTTTCACTACCCATCTGCCAACTTCGGTTCCTACCTCCTTCATCACTATCTAAATTTACTGCTATTGCAATCACTACTATGTTATGCATTGAGCCTACTCCTGTGTCTGTCATTCATACCCACATGATCCAATATTGCACGCACACAGACACTCACACACACACTCACACACACACACTCACACTCACACACACCAACAAGAACTATTATTATTACTAATGACAATATCACTATTTTTGTTTTATATTACTGATGTACATGTGGTACTTTCCTTTATGTTCCTGTGTTTGTGTCATTCTCTGTCTGTCATATTTATTCAAACCTACACAAGCACATAAATTATATTGGTTGTCATGTATGCTTTTTCATGTATGTCTCTGTCCTGTACACAATGTTTTTCATGTTTTTGACAAAAAAAAAAAAAAAAAAAAAAAAAAAAGCTTATGGGAAGAAACCCCCTAAAATCACAGAGTTGAAGGGGTTCTGTACTGAGGGAATGGCATAAACTTCCAACAAGCCACTGTGCAGGACTGATCAGCAGCTGCAAGAAACATGTAACTTGCAGTTCCCAATCTGTCGTTCACTCCAATGTTGTCTCGAGTGTAACGAGACTAGGGGTCGCTCTTGGAGGCCCAAACACCTCTGACAGCAATGAGAAAAGGCCAATGAAATTGGGTGTGCAGATTTTGCATAGCTGGCCACGCCCCGGACATCCGGGTATAATAGGGCAGTGCGGGATCTGCTCACTCGTTCTGTTTTTCGGAGCCGAATGCAGCATCTCTGTGTGAGAAGTGGCATCATTCACCTCTTCCTCGTTGGATCTACGACAGGGCAGCGGTCTCTCCCTTCTCTAACACAGCGTTGTAAGAGTTCCCCTGGGTGGTTTGATGGCGATCAACAAGAGAAGATTCTCCTCTGAAAGACCAAATTTTCTCTAAAAGAGCTACATGGTACAGATTGTGTGTTTACATCATGCCTTTCCGTCTGTGTCCTTCTGGTTGCGTCCGTCTGTGTCCTTCTCCAAGGAGATCGGGTTGAAATGTGGAATAAAAATTCAGAGGAAGAACACGATGTGACGGAACGATCCATCAGAGAAAATATTTACATGAGTAAGTCTTTCTTTTATTAGCCTGCTTGCGTTAGTTGTTACTGTGTTACTGTGACAGAACTTGTACACATTTTACTAGTTAGACTTTTTTTCAAACTATAATTCATGACTACAGCAAGCGAAACATTATGAAGTACGATTCATTTCATTGCATCAAAATGTCTCACGACGCCAGGATGTTTTCTAACGTTCTATACAATAGAAAACGATGCGATATAAAGGTAATATTGTTTACACTTACGCTTAACAATAATAATATAGTTTCCCTGATATAAAATGTTTTTGTATTGTATAATACATACAAAGCATGCTTATGTTTATGACTTAAAGATCATATTATTTAGTTACTTATTTATCGTATAACAATAGGATGTAATATGAGTGTTTACACTAGGTGTATGTTTAGACCATGTTTATCAATACTCTGCTCTCGAATAGATGTTTAACATGAAAAACTATAATCAGTAGTTTCTCATATATAAAATGTCCTTTTTACGTTAGTACAAATGCACGAGTCTATGGCTACAAATTCATATACACTGTTTGTTTTTTAGTGATCTGATACCTGCACAACAGATGAATCCTGCTGTCTTTCAAGCTGTTTTGCTCTGAGAGTGCTGTACCAACATCAGATGTTGTTCAACTACACATATTCTAGTGTAAAACAAGTTCCTTGACTACTGATGATGAGTTTTGCAAGCTTTTGCAAGCAAATTTTCTCTACACGGTACGGATTGTGTTTACATCATGCCTTTCCGTCTGTGTCCTTCTGGTTGCGTTTTTTTGCCTTTCCCCTAACGATCGGCACAATCACTGTGTTCACTGTTTGGGTCGTGAACACACTGACGCAGTGTTCGCTGAGGAGTAACTGTCAGGCTTGCGAGGACATGCTCTTGAGCGCGTCTGAGTCTCAGTCGGTGTCAGATGCTGAAATGGCTGCCACGCTTCAAAGGGCAGCTAAGGAGATCGGGTTGAAATGTGGGTTGTGAAGGGTAGTGGGCTCAGGCCAATCCTAGATTTGAGAGTTTCTCCCCTTCAAAATGTTAACCCTCAAACACATTCTTACGTGTGTCAGGGTTCAAGATCGGTTTATGGCAATAGACCTGAAGGACATGTACTTTCATGTCTTGATCCTTCCAAGACACAGGCCGTTCCTGCGGTTTGCCCTTCGGCCTCTCCCTGTCGCCCCCGTGTCTTTATGAAGGTTGCGGAGGCTGCCCCTCGGCTGCTTTGGCATATCAACTTCCTGGAGTTGTTGACAGTGCTTTTGGCTCTGAAGAGGTTCCGACCCTTGATTCAGGGCAAACATGTGTTGATCCGCACAGACAACACAGCGACTGTGGTGTACATCAACCACCAGGGCGGTGTACGCTCTTTTCGCATGTCACAACTGGCCCGTCATCTCCTACATTGGAGCCAGCAAAGACTCAAGTCTCTGCGTGCCACTCACAATTCAGGCGATCTCAATCGTGTGGCCGATTCCCTATCACAACAGATTTCGCTCGGAGGCGTGTGGAGGCTCCACCCTCAGACGGTCCAGGTGATTTGGAGTCGGTTCGGCCAGGCACAAGTAGATCTCTTTGCCTCACCAGAATCCACTCACTGCCAGTTGTGGTACGGTCTAACCGAGCCCCCCCCCTCGGTATAGATGTACTGGCACACAGTTAGCCGAGGGACCTACACAAGTATGCATTTCCCCCAGTGAACCTCTTTGTACAGACCCTGTGCAAAATCAGGGAGGACAGAGAACAAGTGTGGCCCCTTATTGGCCCAACAGAACCTGGTTCTCAGACCTTGTGCTCCTATCATCAATTCCTCCCTTGCGCATTCCTCTGAGGAAGGACCTCCTCTCTCAGGGGAAGGGCACAATCTGGCACCCGTGCCCAGATCTCTGGAACCTCCACCTATGGTCCCTGGATGTGACCAGGAGGACTTCAAAGACCTTCCACCTTTTATAGGCTAGAGCCCCCTCCACTAGTCGGCTGTATGACCTAAAATGGCACATTTTTGTGAACTGGTGTTATTTCCAAGGGAAGAACCCATGGAGATGTGGCATCGAATCTGTGCTATCCTTCCTCCAAGGAGGCCTGGATAGGCACCTGTCTGCCTCAACACTCAAGGTCCATGTGGCAGCTATATCAGCCAATCATGACTTGGTGGAAGGCAGATCGGTGGGGAAGCACGATTTGGTTAGATTTCTGGGAGGTTGAACCCTCCCAGGCTGCACCTCATCCCCTCTTGGGATCTCGCTGTGGTCTTTCAGGCCTTACAGCAAGATCCATCTGAGCCCCTTCAGTCAGTCGATCTTAATGCCCTCTCTATGAAGACGGCCCTCCTGACTGCGCTCACTTCTGTCAAAAGAGTGGGAGACCTTCAAGCCCTAGTGTCGTTACACTCGACACAATGTCTCCGTTCCCTCCATCAGGGAACAAGGTTTACCATACGTAACCGAGACGTTATTGCTGCAAAAGTGGGTCACACCAGATACTGAAAGCAAAGATTCACATTTTGCCACTCACTAACACTGGGTTATTTTCCTTAATAAATAAATGACAAAGTATACATATATATTAGAGCTGTCAGTTTAATGCCTTTATTAATTAATTATGAAAAATAACACGATTAAAATATTTTAACGCAGTTAGTGCGCTGGCCCCACCCCCAGACCTGTACGTCATCTTGTATTTCATATAGATGACTGTTGACAAATATAATGCTGGGCAACAGCTCCACAAATGCAGTTATGCCCCAAAATTCAAGATATTGGTGCAAAGAATACCCCTGTACTGTATGTGTTTTGTTTCATATTTATATATATAACACATATCACACAATATCACATTGGAATCAAGATCAATATGACACGAGTACTGATTTTGTCCTGATCTATTACAAGCTTATTACAAAATATGATTTTATACAACAGTTTAATAAATAAGAACTTAATATTGTGCTATATTTTAAATACAATATTACGTGTTTTTGCTCAATTTTGCAGAGAACATATTAGCTTTGAAGCCACTGCAGAATTATTGCACATTTCCGAGCAACACAGCGGTGTTTAGTTTCTGAATAAATCTGCATTTTGATCGAATCATATGAACCAATGATTCAAAGGCCCACTCATAAAGAGAGCCATTTACTTAATTCCTGAATTTTGAACCATCAAATGGATGAATGAATGACTCATAAATACGTCACGTGCTGGCAGATTTAGTTTCTTATTTTGAGCATCATTTCATATAAATAAATAAATAAATAAATAATAAAAACATTAAAGGGATAGTTCACTCAAAAATCAATTCTGTCCTCATTTACTCACCCTCATGTCGTTTCAAACCTTTCTTTTGTGGAACATTAAAGAAGGTATTTGAACACTGTTGGTAACAAAGCTGTTTTGGTTAACAATGACTTTCATCATATGAACAAAAAATACTGAAATGTTTTTAAAATTGTCTTCTTTTATGTTCCATAGTTCATGTTAGGCTGTTGCAGCCTAAATGTTTAAGTGTAGTCTAATAAATTCTATGGTGAAAGAAATAAAATAATTAAATTAAATTATAATAATAAAGTATAAAATATAAAGCTAACATTTGTAATGTCTACTTGATACTTTCTTATTTAACACAAACATAGCTTTAAATAATCTTTTTGGGGTATTTTCAGTCAAATTTATTTTGCGATTAATTTGAATAATTAATTAGATTAATTATTTTCCATCATGTAATTAATTAGATTAAAAATGTTAATCAACTGACAGGCCTAATATATGATGTTTTGAATTAAATTTATCCAGAAATTCTGAATGTTTCACAAACCTTTAAGCTGCACTGTGTATATTCATAAAAATAAATAAATAAATAAAATATAACAAATATAATGTAAATATAACATAAGTGATCTGTTAGAGAGCCATTCCACCGAATGGGTGCCATTTGCTTCCAAAAACTCTTCCAATTTTTTTTTTTTTTTTTTTTTTTTTTTTTTCAATTTTCTAGCTTTTTCTCAGATGGAATCTAGTAATACACATATTTAACTATATGCATTGGTATATCTCAGGTAACTTTATTTAATTTTTTACAGAATTTTAAAGTGGAAGCATGTTTAAAAATATGTCAACAAATTCCTTTATTTTTCCTTCATGCACTATTTATCTACACAAGGTGTATTTTTCACAAAGCCATTTCTTTTTATTTTAAAGGTGACTTAAACCACAAGCTTATACATTTTTTGTGATGCAATTTATTAAACAATGAGACAAATGATGCACCAAACTTAATTAAAGAAATAGTGGTTTAACTTTTTTTTTTTTTTAAAGAAAAAAGGAATAGTAAGAGGAATTAAACTGGGCAACAGGAATGAATATCCATTATATTACTATACAGCAGGGGTGGCGAACGTCAGTCCTGGAGAGCCGCAGCCCTGTTTTGCTGTAACCCTAATCAAACACACCTGAACAAGCTAATCAAGATCTGAAGCGTTACTAGGTAGCTACAAGCAGGTGAGTTTTTATTTGGGTTGGAGCTGAACTCTGCAGGGCTGCGAGTCTCCAGGACTGGAGTTCGCCACCGCTGCTATACAGGTTTGACTGCACATGTGAGGTATTTGAGGTACTTGCACTGATATAGTGAAGAGTGTTAAACACTGACTAGTGAGCTGACCTCACTGCTAAAAAAGGCCAAATCATGTTTCTATTTAAATCTAGTCGTCTGCAGAGGTTTTTGTTAGGGTCATGTTTAGGGGTAGAGGACAGGTTATTATTTATTATATATAAATAACAAAAAATAATAAATATTAAATATTAAATTAAAAATGATATTAAAAATAATGAACTTAAATAATGCCTTTTCAGTTTTTCTGTGGATATTGTTTTCTTACAGCGCATGTCACACTCAAATGCCATTCCATGTTTGGGTCTAATACGTAATTGCCACAGGACAGAAATTGCAAGTGCATTTTCTGTCACAATATAAAACAACAATGCAGGAAAAAACGTAAGTTTTCTCTAGGCAAAAACTTTACACTGTCTTAGTGTCGTTAAAAGGCCAAAATGTTGAGAAAAAGATGCTTTTTTTAAATTTATCTAGATTAATATGGATGTAGCCTAATATTTACCTTAATAAAACACACATTCCTGTTACTATTATTCACGCCCTCCCTCCAACACGCGCTCAAGGGCATGTCCTCGCAAGCCTGACAATTACTCCTCAGTGAACACTGCGTCAAGTACTATTGATCAACTATCAACTATCTGTATGAGTATAGGATATGTATGTGTATATGAGTAACAGTACTGAAAGTAACAGAATTGAGATTTTAGGATAAAATCAGCAAATATAAATATATCCACATGAAGTACATACTAATATTATGTGGATACTCAGCAAATTATAGTGATTCATCAAATATTTGTATTTTTAAAATAAACAAGTAACATCTAAGAAATAATGTATGTAACAATAGGTAACAGTATATTTATAATTATTATAATATTTATATATTTATAATTATTATATAAAGATCCAGATGTTACAATATTATATTGAAAATGTGTCTTGTGGAATTTTCCCAGTTTTTAGAGTGGGGAATGTGTTAGGGTAACAGGACTGAGTGAAAACCTGGGGACACGACTAAAATGTGTATTTTATCTAAACTATTATAAATTTATTTTGAAATAAATGTATTTAAATTACAAATGGGATATGGAGGTACACAAAAATGCAAAATAAATATGATTTCTGAAGGATTTTAAACGTTATATTTCATGTCAAAATGTAGCATTACACACTGGAGAGATGCATAAATGCTATATAGTAGGGTTTTAGGTAGTTCTTAATTTTTTTTTTTATTAAATATTTTAAATTTGCAGTCAAATTAATGTGCAGGACACTTAATAATAAAATGTATTTTAAAGTAATTTTTTATGCATATTTGTACATTCTCAAGTCATCAGTACACTGAACTAAGGAAACTGAGGAAAAACTAAGCAAAAAAAAAATGATGAGCTGCTGATATGAGCATGCGTGAACTGAGCATTTGAATGAAGGGGCGAAATTAAAAAAAATTATAGTTTCTCATGGTTTATGTAAAAAGATGAGTTTATTAAGACTATGTCACATGTTGGTTTAGTTTTGATTTAGTTTAATTTGACCTAGTTTCCTTTGTTCTGATTTTTCCTTTCACTAGTTTCCATGGTTTCTGATTTGCTAACACCTGTTTCTGTTATCCATGAATACTGTTATATTTAAACCCAGTATTTCCTTCAGTCCATTGTCTGGTATTTGTTGTTTGGTTTTGTTTGTTTGTATCTTTGTTGGTGATTTCTCCTTATGGATTATTAAAAGGTCTTCTTGGACTCTACTCTGATTAAGACTATGTCACATGTTGGTTTAGTTTTGATTTAGTTTAATTTGACCTAGTTTCCTTTGTTCTGACTTTTCCTTTCACTAGTTTCCATGGTTTCTGATTTGCTAACACCTGTTTCTGCTCTCCATGAATACTGTTATATTTAAACCCAGTGTTTCCTTCAGTCCATTGTCTGGATCCCATGTCTCTGCGTATCCCATGTTTCTGCCTCCAGCCTTTGAGTTCCGGATTACACCTCGGCCTGTTGGCCCATTGGGTGCTTTTCAATATCCCTCCTCATTTCCGTCCTCTATCCTATGACCCAGAAACCGATCAAGCCCAGCCATCTTGTAGGACATCTCAGTTCTCTAATTGCACCATGAGGAGGTGAGGATTAAGGAGTGAGGAGGCTTCCTAAGGAGTCATGAGTGAGAATACACAGGTATATCCTTTGCGGAAGTGTTTTATCAACTTAATGTGACGCATGTATAAATTCTCCTCCTTCACATCTGCACCAAGTGCTAACCATGGCAGAAAATACAAACACACATAAATGTGAGTATTAAGCATGTTATTGTAAATGTGGGTTATGTTCTGACAGTGCCTGTAATTTCAATGTATAATGTGTACTTTTCAGTACAGTTTTAGTTACGTATATTGACGTCTCTTGATTTTAATGGCTTATTGCTTTAAATTTTTAAATGAATGCCTTTTATATTGGGAAATAGATAATAGAGAATGACTTTAATGCAGGCCTGTAGTTAATTCATTTTGTATGTATGTATGTCAAATTACAACTGTAGTAGTTGCATCAACTATACAGTTACAGAATTATATCAAAGCAAAAGAAAATTAAACAAACCGTAACACTATACAACAAATAAAAACAGTTAATAACTGGGAATAATTCATTGTTGATGATAACTGGTCACATAAAAATATATATATATATATATATATATATATATAGACAAATGTGGTATTTTGTGGAGGGTGAAACTAGCGGCGTAGAGTCATCATTATTTGACGATGCTTTGAAGTGACACAAAAGGGAGCGAGGATATATCATTTTGCTTGATTCAATTCCTCAGTCCTCGTGTGTTTTCCTTGTGTACTTCTCTCGCATCCTGAAGGGGTGGAGCTAAGACATGAGGAAACTAAATGAGTTTGCACAAATAACAATTGAGAAGCACCCATTGGCTTAGTCTTGGCTCCTTGCTACCTCACCTTCACCATGGTCCATCTGCTCACTGGCTCTCCCGGGCTTTCTCTTCCATATAGCTCCGCCTTGATCTGTCATTGACCTGCCTTCACCATGGGATTCCACTCCTCCAGCTTCACTTAGGCCCCCATCCCTTGGGCCCGTCTGGCCCCTTCTTCCCTCCAGTTCCACTGTTGTCCTCAGCCGCTTCAGCTTCACTCAGGAGATGCTTCACCATGGCTCCTCCCACCTTCAACTCTGCCCTGGGGCTTTGTCCTGGCTGGCCTCTGATTCTACATCTGGCTTAACCCAGCCTCCTCCTACCCTCCACTCTCTCATGGACTTATTAGATGTGTTCAATTTCATGCAGCGCTGCACAGACCGACCGGCGCCTACTTGAAGCAGTGCATGGCGGTTATAATTATTGTCCGACTTGAGGCAACGCACGTCACAGTGACGTATGGCGTCAAAGTACTGCAGAGCAATTCGAGACAAGTTAGCCGACACAGTCGGCACTGCTTCTTCAGAGTGTCTGCAGGAGCTCTGATTACAACACTGCCATTTCACAGTTGGCCAGATTCAACGCTTAACAATGTTGACATGAATTTCATGTTTATTGTGACACCTTCAGCTCATAAATCTCTGTTTCTTTTGCTTTATGAAAATGTCTCTGAAATGTCTGTGTATTTAAAAAATATTGCATTTAATTCACTTCATCTGTGATAAAGTATGCAAACACCACACAAGCGTCACTACGGGAAGCAGAAAGTGTCTGATTTTATGTCTCTGCTTACAGTTCCAACCCTGACTGCAAGTGGCAACTCTCGTCATTCGCATGAAGTCGAATACACCTATAGAGGGTATAACAGTATACAGAGTGGCAAAAGAGCTGTAAACCAAACCTGTAAAACCTGTAAAGCCTGTGAGCCCCTTTTGTAAATACATAATAGGTTGGTCTAAACTCCAGTGATCACTTATATGTCAATATGTGATTTCTTACATGTCTTATATCAATGTTACACTACTCACAAAAAAGTTAAGGATATTCAATTTCAGGTGAAATGTATGGAAAATGGAAAGAAATCATGCTACAGTGATATTATATCATGAAAATAGGGCATTTAAGTAGAAGCATGCAATGGTAATGTCTTCATCACAAACAAATTTATCAAAACAAAAAGCTAACAACAGTAGTGGGTATAACAACAAAATGTCTCAAAAACTTGTCATGCATTGTTGGATGATGAGCCGTGAGACAAGGGAACAGTTTAATATGTGTATCTTTACTTGAGATGCAGGAGTTGTGACAGATGGTGACTGTTACAACATATGTATTCGTTGAATTTGGTGCATGCACTGCAAGAAGTTATTTTTCGATCTGTGCATAATGCACTTCTGTTTGAGTCAGTGTCTGTGAACATGCAGCTCCAAGGCCGAACTGGGAAGCATCACAGGTGAGCGTGACAGGTTTTTGGATGTAATAGTACTTCAGGGCAGGTGGACTGCAAATCTTGTGCTTTAGAACGTCAAAAGCTTTCTGATGCTCAAAATCTTTTTTTTTTTTTGTTTAAACCAGTACCATTCTGTGTTTTTGCGGGTCAACTCACGCAGGGGTGTGGACAGCTCACTGAGGTTTGGTATGAATTTTATATGAAAAGTAATTAATCATACCCAGGAAGCATTGCAGTGCAGTTACATTTTCTGGGGGCTGCATTTCTGTGATTGCTTTTGTTTTTTCTGGGTCCGGTCGTAGTCCCTTACTTGTGAAAATGTGACTCATGTAGCTTACCTCACTTAGGTGGAATTTGCACTTTTGAGGATTTAGTCTCAAGTTCACTTCACAGGCACGATCTAACACTCTCCTTAGATTTGCATCATGTTCCTCTTCACCTTTTTCACCCACAATGATGTCATCCTCTATGACTGCGCACAGGTAGCCTGTATTCACAAAACATTTTAACTTAAAGTGTTGTCCTAAATAGCAGTGTTCTCTTAGCAAAAAATAAAGTTTTTAGCTAAGAGCTTTCTCTTAAAACCCATTCACAGAGCTGCTGAGACAAACTTTTACTAAGGAATAGAGAGAAGTCTTAAGCTAGTATGGGTGGGTTGACCTCGTTGCTATAGATGATATCAGCATACTTTCTAACTATGCACACAGTGATTGGCTGATAGGGGAGGGGTCTAGGGAAGGATAGGGGAGAAATATAGTAGAGCATAATGTTATATTGCCATATTCAAATAAAGATTTAAAAATAAAAATGTTGCTACATTCAAATAAAGATTTTATAATACAGGCTAACACCGTGTCCTAACTACATGCGATGCGACAGGATTCCAGCGACAAGCATTTTGGGTGTACACACGACAGTGCGATGTCATTCAGAAGGGCAGACGTTCACTGCACTCCCAACAAAATGGGCAAGTTTATGAGCTAATTCATAAATAATAAACCTTTTTAACATTATTAAATGTACATACTGAGTGACTAATACTGTCTTTGTTATGGAATACACTTGTTGGTTCGCATTGGGTTCACAGTTTTAATGAACACCTTAGCTTTCATTTATTTTCAAGATCTGATGTAAACTTTCTGTTGTTGCTTTCAGTATGGCTATAAAAGGTCACACAAAATAATATTCAAACTCACATTAGACACATTCAACTTTGAAAAAAGCACATAATCCGTACCTGAGATTATCATTGGCTTGTATTTTGTTGTTCTAGCCACGTAAAAATTTCACGTATCACTGTCATGGCTACTTAGGACAAAAACTCTGATAAAGTTTTATTGCGTTGCGTGTAGTTAGGACACGGTGTGAGTGTAACTAATTAAACAAGTATATGTTCAGCTAATTGTAAGCCTATTACATGCGTGCTTCTCGTAAACATTTAGCAGATATGCATATAAACACCCTTTTAATTAACATAATAGAATAATCATGGTTGATAGTAAGACATGCAAATGTAAAGAAAACCAAACTGGAAACAAGAACAGCTACCCAACTTGTTAATAAAAACAAGGATAAAATCAAAGGAAAATTTCAATTTTAGTAAATATGGCATGTATCTAAAATGTTTACGTACTGAGGCAGACTGCCTAAGGAGTCCTCTTCACTACTCCTGATGTTTCACAGATTTAGGAGCTAGTTTTAGCACTAAAATGCTTTGTGAAATACTCTTAGAGCAAAAATGTAGAAGTCCTAAATTTAGGACTGACACGCCCAAGATTTTCTCCTAAATCTGCAAGTTATGAGCTACTTTTAGCCTTAAGATATTTTGTAAATACTGGCCCTGTTCCACATGACGCTGCTCCACCATGTTTCACAGATGAAAAACTTAGTTAATGCTGAATGGCATGCGAAGGAATCTGAATCTTCCAAATGGCATACTGAATGTTGTCAGTGGAGAAGACTTGTGGTCCAGTGAGATTTGCCAAAAGGAGCTCTTAGCATCTAGCACCGAGAATACTGTGGAATTTGGCTATGAAATCAAGACTGTGTTGTTGCTCATGCAGAGGCACAATGACTGGATTAATGATGTTATTCAGGTAGTGTTGGCTTGTCACCGTACCATTCTCAAGGTGTAGGGCAGTACAATATTGACTAGACACACCTGCCCAGATTGTAACACCACCACCTCCAAAGGCTCATCTGGTGACAACAGTGGCTGAAACACAGCGTTCTCCGTGACGTCTAGATGCCAATGCATCTATTTCATGATCAACATAGATGTTAAAATCACCCACTATTAAGACTTTATCTGCAGCGAGCACCAACTCAGATAGAAAATCAGTGAATGGTTAAACTTTATTTTGATAGTCCACTTTAGACATTCTATTAACTATAAGTAACTTTGCAGCTACATCTTAACTACTTCTCATTAATTTGCAACTACATATCTACTAACTCTCAGAGTGGATGGTTAGGTTAGGTTTAGGGTTAGTAGAATAAGTTGACATATACTTGCAAAGTTTAGAAGAGTGTTAGAAGATATTAAGCAGACAGTCTACTAATACTCTAATGACTAGTTGATATGCAGTTGCAAAGTTACTTACTGTTAGTAGAATGTCTAAAGTGGACTATCAAAATAAATTGTTACCCAGCAAATTCTTTAATAAAGTCTGTATGGTGCCCTGGTGGCCTGTATATAGTAGCCAGTACAAACGTCACAGGGGATTTATCATTAACACTTGAGTCCAAAAGTCCAAAAAGGATGGGAAAAGATTGAACTGTCATGCATGCATCCATTAGTCCATTAACAGTCGAGTTTGTGTAAAATGTTGCACTATACATTGCTGTCACCAAGAATACTTATTTTTCTGAATAAGTATAAGACGTGTGTGTGTGTTGTAGTGTGCTTCAGTTTTAAGGTTTGAAAACATAATTATGAATGGATTTGGGTGGATCTTTATGATTTCTGTTTGTTTCACCCACTGCTGCTTCGTTTTGAGGTCCTAGGGAATTTTTATGTTGGCCTTTGCAGGCCAAACCTTAGTAATCAGTCTTTAGGTAGGTGGAGGGCAGAAACTGCATTTTGACCAATAGGAAGTCCTGTCCTTCCTAGGCTTTGTACCAGAGGTTTTCTTCTTGCCCTCTAGGAGGTGTCTGGTTGTTGTCCTAACATCTTTATCTGATGGCTTTGGCGTTAGTCCACCAAGATCCAATCCAAATGTAGCAAACTTTTATCCACTACTGCGTTTAGAGAGGGGCCTGCCATAAACTGGGTCCTGGAATGTGCAGTCCACTACAACATCATCAGGGAATGGCTGCTAGAGGCTGGGGTACCTCAAATGGAGTCGCTGTTTTACCTTTTTTGCTGTTGTTGTTATTTTTTTTTAATTTTTTGTAAAGGGCACTTGACCCTCCTTGCACATTCACTTTGTAAACACTGGGTCGGTACTTCTGCGGCAATGCAGTTGGAGGAGAAAATGGATTGAGAGTTTTTAGACATACCCTACATGTATCCTAATGGATTTACAAGAATCCACTCCAGTGTTTGAGAGAGGAGAGGGGGTTCAAGTTTTCTCAGGGTCTGCGCACGCAACATGTGGGCAGGCAATATGCTAATGTTTCAAGATGACATCAGTTTGTAACAGCTTAAGAGTAGTTTTAACAACGACTTGTTTTCGTGATTCAGAATTAACTCTTTCTTTTGACAATAACTTTATACACGAAGCACTTCAGATTTAAAACTTTGCAGGATGTTTTCATTCACTTTGAGCTTTGTTACACACTGTATGAAAGGTCATTTTCAAAAATCCATAATAGGGATACTTTCAGTTGTTTGTTTGTGGGTCTTTATGGCTTCAGCAAGTGAAATGCGAGCTCATTCGGGTTAAAATCAGAAGATTAACTTGGCCATTGCAGAATATTCCACTTTTTTTTTATTTTTAAAAACTCCTGGGCTGCTTTTGCTGTATGTTTTAGGTTATCGTCTATTTGTACTGTGAAGTGCTGCCCAATCAACTTTGCTGCATTTGACTGAATCTGGGCAGAGTATATCCCTGTACATTTCAGAATTCATGCGGCTGCTTCTGTCTTCTGTCACATCATTAACAAACAGTAACTTTGACAGTGACATGCCTACCTCCTGGAGAGTGTTATTCACTTGGCTGGATGTTGTGAAACAGTTTTTCTTTACTATAGAGAGGATCATCCAATCATCCATCACTGTTGTCCTCTATGAACGTCCAGGCCTTTTTATGTTACTGAGCTCACCAATGTGTTCTTTTTTCCTCAGAATGTACCAAACTGTTAATTTGGCCACTCCTAATGTGCAAATGCAGCATTATGGGGGGTAAAAATGAAAGATCTGTAAGATGCAGCCTCAGATGCAGTTAGGCATCTTTCCAGCAAATTCGTTAATGTGCTAAATGAAAACCGTTTCTTATTGTATATCAACACGAAATCCATAACTTTTTGTCAGCATGGTCTAAAGATGGTCCGTGTCAAATTTGGTGAAAACCGGAGTAATGGTCTAGGAGGATTTTGAAAAAGTTGGTTTTAGACATAAATCAAAATGGCGGACAGGAAGTTCATCCAATTATGGCATAACTGGTATCAATTTTCTAGACATGATCCAAGGAATATATCAAGACCAGTTTCATTAGAGTTGGCTAATTTAATGCAGTGGTGTTATGGCGATTTAAATAGAAATACAGATTTCCAAACATTCAAAAAATATAGGTATCACCTTGAACTTGGTAAAAAAAGATAATCTGTTTACCATCTTGACTGGAAAATACTGTTTTCTGAAAATACTGAAACTAGCAACCTCTCCTGGTTGGAGATAATATTAACACAAAGAGTATAGAATACCAAGAGGCGAAACTCTGATGCTTTTCTGGTAACAGCCACTAGGTGGCGCTTCGGGTAGCACGGCCGCCATTTCGGAGTAAAAATGCCAACTGGACAACCGCACAGCAGCAGACAGAATGACAATGAAAGAGAAGTCAAAGTGAAAAAGTCACTCTACATGGTTAGCTTTTTTTTTTTTTTTTTGACAGATCAGAATCCATCACATCTTACGCACTTAATTGGCGAATCTCACAGCCAAATCAGAAACGCAGTAAATTTCTCAAATCAGTAAATTTTATGACCACTACAGTAAATGTTGTATTGTATTACTAGATTTGTTTTATGTTATCAGTTGTGGAATCCAGCCATTAATTATACATTTAAGGCAATTTAGCCTGCTTTATTGAGTATTTTCATTTTATGCAACGTTACACTTTACCATTATTATTATTAGTTAGTATTATAGGTCTGACTGTATGTATATATATTGTATTTATACATTATATTGTACGTTTTAATCCCTGGAACACACTACAAACATGATGATCTTACAGAACATTAAGTATTGCTGTGTCTGTCACAACTGAAAATTTGGAGACAGTGGCTTTTTTATTTTTTTTACATAATCATGTTTTTTTGTTTACAGTCATGCTTTAACGGACATTAACATAAGACAATACTGCAAAAAAGTTTATTGTGAAGCTTTTATATTTGAAGAGTTCAGATGCAAAAGCCTCTAAATCCATCTGACGTATTTGTTTAAAATGAGCATTTCTTTCTGGCTACTTTGTATAGGTTTCTATGTAAGTACTGGTACTTCTGATTGGGCTGAGGCTGGAATTTAGAGAGTCTGAAGTAAAAGTATTTGATGGACGTATACTATGTGTCAGGAGCATTCAATCATAATCTCATTTTTGACCGAGATGGCTTTTAGCTGGTTTTGCATCTGAACTCTTAATTTATTGTCTAACATTCCCAATTTTCTGATACATGTCCTTAATGTAATTTTATATGTTGGTATTAATTTAGCATTTATAATGCTAATACTTGCACTTAAAATAGGAATTTCATTCTAATTCTTAAAATTGAAAATTCATGCTTTAAACGTTTCTACCGATCAATTCTTTGTCAAATGCATAAGTACTTCAGCTTCCAGTTGTCTGCTTTAATTAATCATTCGCTAATGATTTGTAAATGTATCATTATGTTATGACTTTACTTGTTGAGGCACAGAACTATTAACTCATTGTTAAGCAATATGTCATTGTGGTTATGAATTTAGAATTAGTCACGTGCCTCAACAAGTAAAGTCATAACATAATGATATCTTTGCAAATCATTAGCTAAAGATTAATTAAAGCAGACAACCAGAAGTTGAAATGCATGGCTTCAACCCATTGTGGTAATTAACACATGAATTTATATTATTAGTTAACAGAATATGCTATTATGAAATTTAATACATTATGACACATTTAATTAATACCAATTTATTGATTACTTAATCTATAATTAATATAGAATGTTAATTTGTTGCTGATGCAGTTATTATTAATAAATGGTTTAGCTCTTAATGAGATATGTAAGAACCCATGATTATCTGTGCTTTAGTTAAGCATGAATTAATGCATATTTGTGCACCCGTATTGTAGTGTTACTGATATAATCAATATAAGCCTACACATAGCTAACAGCCTGACTGTGCATACACTTTATAGACATAAATACTTTACATAACACGTAGACGCACACATAATGTGTGACAAACCTTGTCAGAGAAAGAAGTTATATTCAACCATTGTCTTTCTGTCTACCCTTCCAAGGTACCTATAATTATTCCCATCCTGGTGTTGCTGGCTGCAGTGTTCCTGGTACTGGCACCCATCATTGATGACCCTCAGATTGAGTACCTCTATGTGACCCTCTTCATGCTGAGTGGCATTGTGATTTACATTCCCTTCATTCATTTGAAACTGTTCCCTGGATTGTTAAATAAACTCACAGTCTTCCTTCAACTGTTCCTAGAGGTAGCACCAACTGCCAAAAACCTGTAATGCTGAGGAAACAAAACTGTCAAATTCAGTGTTTTTCAACTTCAGATGTTATAGGCTCTCACATTTCTACAAATCTAAATTTGAAAAGAAAAAACAAATCACTTCATTATTTTCTTTAAATTATACACCTCCTGGGTATAGGAAAATCAGAATCTGAATATGAATAATTGCTATTTTTTTGTGAAACAGATGGTAAGGTGTAAGGTAATATATTTGATAGAAACTATTCTTAATTCATCTTTTGGTAACACTTTACACTAAGGTTCCATTTATTAACTTTAGCTTTTGATCATTGCTGTACATCTGTTTTGCATTGAGACAACCCACTTTTGGCACCTACAAACAGGTATTTTGGGATCAACTACATACAACAGTTCTTGTAAAGAAACTACAGTTTTAAACTTTAACAAAGGTGGTTTGTGGCTTCTTGCAAACATCTGACTGTCGAGAGTGCAACTTAAAAAATCTACATCATAACATGAGTTCTGACCTTTGTCACAAAAGACTTTTAAGTGTTTACTTAAAGGTAATTTCAGATCAGCTTCTACATTTGCAAATGAAATATCTAATACTAATAATAGTGGTTTATCAGTTTACTGATATTGTATTTTTTCTCCTCTGGCCAAAAATCAAAATCTTTTCCAATAAAACTGTACATATAAACAAATGATTCTAGCCCTTATAAATCCATAGTTCTTAAAAATACAAATGTTCTAACTACAGCACAATGTAATGTCCGATGGATTATATACAATCATACAATCAAAGGATGAATTTTGAGATTTTAAGTTTTGAGCTGATATAGAATTTCTTATGATTTCTCAAGCGTGATAGGGAAAAAGCAAGTCGTGTGTGAAGAAAGTCTTTTGTGACAAAGGTCAGAACTCGTGTTATGATGTAGATTTTTTAAGTTGCACTCTCGACATATAATAATCTATTACTTTTTCTACATAATTTGTAACACATAAATATGGTAAAATATCTATTTAGGAGTCTTAGACCTTTCCAACGATGTATAGTTTGTCATGATCAGATTAGGATTTATTTGTAATATGGTGACATAAACTTAGGTGTCCCACTGAGGGGACGGTGACAGTTAAAGGGTTAACTCTTTCCCCACCAAATGCAGAATTTTCTATTATTCATGAGGCAACGCTTCACCACCAAACATGGAATTTTCTGTGTTTCACAGTTTTCACTGTTATACACTCAGGGGCACTATTACCCATCTCCTGAATGAGTCTAGAATGTCCCGATCAAAAATAGAGGCCAGGAAGTCACACAAACGAGCGATCTCATATGTACGCTTGTGCTTATGAAAAATAATGTGTTCATCAACAATCATGTATAGTCTATATAAATGAAAACTGCCAGGAAAAGGTCTGTCCAAGTTTTGGGGGTGCTAATGGAAGTGATCTACTTTTTTTTTTTTTTTTTGCTTGTTCAGATATTTATACAACAAAATATTTTGCACTGTAAAAATAAATAGTTGAAAAAACTTTTAAAAAAGTAAGGCAACTTGATGCAGTAAGACTTTTGAGTTCTCTCAACATTTTTTTTCCCACAGTGAATATACTTTGTTTAGCTAGCATAAATTTGTTCATGCAATGCTGATTGTCTTATTTTGCTAATAGAAAAAGTCTTTTCACAGCAACTGAAACAACAATTACTGTCATTGGGGTAGTTTAGATTTTAATGTATCAACTTTTTGTTTATTTATAAATAACAAACAGTGAGTTGTTATAGAAACCCTAATGGATAACTTAGTCTAATATGTAGACAAGATTGTCTTTGTTTGTAAAATATCTTACAAGACTAAAATACAGTATCCAGCAAACAGATGTAAGTGGATGAACATACTCTAGGCCTCAAAACTAGACACACAAGAACTTGACAAACCTCAAGAATGGTTGCAATCAACAAATGTTTAAAAGATGAGCTCTTTACATCACAGTGCAATAAATAACTAACAATAATGACAAAACAACAACAAAAAAATTAAATTAAGTCAGCAAACAGCAAAACATTAATCCTATAACAGCAACTGCATAATTTATTCATGCTGCAAACTGCATACTAGAAACTCACAAAGCCTTAGCATTTTAACAATATGAAATTCTTTGTTCAGACAACTGTGCTTGACTAGTTGGGACAACATTTGGAGCAATTATTCTGGTCTGACAAGGGTTTTTATGTTGTTTCAAGAATTTTTTTTTTTTTTAGTACTTGACACTCAAAATATTTCATAAACTGGAAAATATGCATTTGCATTCAACAGTTTGGGGGCCATGCAATTTTAGTAAAATCATCAAAAATGCTGGCGGTGGCTGGCAACTTTTTTCAAAAACAATGGTGGGAAAAGAGCTAAAAAATTAAAATATAATAAATATGTCAATGATGTTTTTGTTTTGTTTTTGTCCAGACATAAAATTGAAATTTAAAAAGTAGATTAAAAGCAGTGCTTACATACAAACTGAATACATGTCTTCTACAGTTAACATGTTTTTCAATTCTGCATTAAAATTTGAATTGATCATTTCTGGATTAATAAAGCAAAAAAAAATTTTTTTGATAAATCCTTTATCTGAGCTTCATTTGATGAGTTCAAGGTGTGTTGATGAATGTTATATGTGAATAAAAGCCTAAATTACATTATATCAAGCGATCAGTGTCTCAGAAAACTTTGATTTAAACAGATGGATTCATAAATTGAAAATTAAAAAAAAAGAGGCTGCATCCTTTGTGTAGCAATTGTGCATTTGAATGTGTCACAGTGACAAAGTATTAGAAAGGCGTCGGAGGACTCAAATGCAATTCAAACAAAAGAGGAAGTTTATTCAGAACTTCAGAATATAAAGCAGCAAAAGGGTGAAACAAAAAGTCCAGGCGAGTGGCAATCCAGCGCCCGCATCCACTGAGACAGAGGGCTGAGAGGAAAGATCGGAAAAAGTTCGGTCTATCGCTTCCAATCCGGCCTCACTGTCCACATAGGAACATGAAATATGACAGGATCTAAACAAAACCCATGTGCAACTGACAGTGACAGCGCACAGATAAAACGGAGTAAGAGAAGACACAGAATCATGACACAAAGCCTCCTCCAAATACAGCCTTCGAATTCATGGGAGGCTGCACACTGATATATTTGAATGAGGGAAATGGCATAAGAATAGATTTTAGAACTGGCAAGATGTGAAGCTTAGTTCTGACACTGGTGTCTGCCTTCCTACCAGACTAGAGGCTACTATGAATAGCAATCATTTTCCAGCGTATTGCACTATATATGGGGGAAATATATAATGATTTTAATGAAGCAAACTGGAAGTTATTTAAATTGTTGTTTATCACATATAATAATTATAGCACTGAAAACATACTATATGAACAAGCTAAAACAGTAGCATGCTTATGTGGCAAAAGTGGTCCATTAAAGAAGGGTTACAGAACTATTCAGAACTAAAATCAACTAATAGCAGAATACTCAATAGGGCCTGGCTGCAGACATGCACCTGCACTCTCAGACGCCTGCGCTTCCGCAAGTGACAAATTTGCAGTCTTTTATTTTTTACTTTATTTTATATATTTATTATTTTTTTAATCAAATCTCTTAACATTTTACAACAGTAGCCAAGTGGTGAAGACAAGAAAAAAGAAACTAAATTACAATGTCACAATCGCCACCTGCACTCTCAGCTACCTGCCACGTCACTTGCAAGCCACACAAATCGTGTGTGTTGCCAGTGGTGACAAGAAGCTGTGTTGGTTAAACGATTAAAACTAAATTTGCATAACATACAGGGTCCTGCAAGTCATCTGTAGGAGATAAAAACAAGACCGGCAAATCCATGGCCACAGAACAGCAGAATATGAACGAATATGAATATGAAGCAGAATATAAGAATAAAAGTAACGCCACTTACATTCGCGTTTTCCCATAAATAATAATCTCTACAGCTCTTTTATATCATTGTCTTTTGTTTATATTGATTTTCTATGGGAGGAAAACATCTATTTAACGCATTGCGTTCTGGGCACGTCTGCTTGCCTATACAGAGTTGGCCCTTTTAATATCACATAATGCCTTTCTCATGGTGCGTTCATATCTGCTGGTATATCGTTTGACAACAGTAAGGTTTATACTGAATTTGGTCTTTATCATCTTCCGTTAACCACATTAAGCGTTTGCTGGGCAAGTATAAATGTGAAAGTTTGCACATTCATGGCCATATGCTTGCCTTGAAGTACAATAAATTAATAAACTATATTACAAATTTGATCGTTTAATGGCACTTAATGTATCTTAATACATTAAGCCATATCAAGTGTTAATGGTTTTCTACGGGAGGAAAAAGCTTAACGAGAGATTTCGTGCATTGCATTCATATTCTGCTGTTCTGTTGTTTTTATCTCCTACAGATGACTTGCAGGACCCTGTACGTTATGCTATGAAATTAGTTTTAATCGTTTAACGACCACAGTGTCTTGTCTCTATCGGCAACACACACCATTTGTGTGGATTGCAACAATTAACGTTGCAGGTAGCAGAGAGTGCAAGTGGCGATTGCGAGTGGCATTGTAATTTAGTTCATTTTTTCTTGTCAAGTGACTGCAAGTGTATCAACTAAATCGACTGCAAGTGACGTCACTTCCGGAAGTGCAGTTGTCTGAGAGTGCAGGCGTCTGAGAGTGCAGGTGCATGTCTGCAGCCAGACCCTTCTCAGAATACTGGAAAACAGGTGTGTGTGTGTGTGTGTGTGTGCGTGCGTGCTCCAACCATTTCACTGTTTGTATCACTCCACTTGCATTTTTTTTCTTCACATCAAGTGTCATGGCGGATGCCCTAATAATAATAATAATAATAATAATAAATATAGCCGCAAGTGCCGATTATCGTGGTTTAAACCCTTAAGGCCTTTAAGGTTTTATGGTTTGAGGGTGAACGCGAAAACACATCCACGATGGAGAATACACTCTAATAAAAATAATAGTGCTTTTATTGTTTAGAACTATTATAGTGCCATTTTTCCCCTATCTTCATAAAATGTTGCATGATTGTTTAGAATTACATCATGTATGAGTTTACACAGTTTTGGGTTTTCTTTTAAGATTTATAGGCTTTTGGGTATACTATATAAAGACCACCTTTTTAAATGACCCTGTTATAGCTGTCCAAACACATATGTTCAACATTTTATTTGATAATTATCAACCTAGAGAGTCTAAAGAATTGTACTGCACTGATTGTTTTTTATTTTGAGTTTAAAGTCTAGGGCTAGTTGTAGAATAGAGAATATTCCATTGATCTGCTCTGCACTGCCTTACTTATTGACCACACCTGAGTCAAATCATCAGCTTGTTAAAAGAGAGCTCCGTTAACTGAATCAAAACCTATAGGGGTTATGCGCAACAGACTTCTGTATAAAGAGTGATTGAGTGTCGCACAACTCTGACTGAAATTCAATGATGTCCAGGCTTTAATGTGATTGGTTATTAAGGAACATGTGATCCAAGTCATTACAATACACTTTCTCCAATAGAGGGTATGCATGTGACGTCACCGTCAGCTGGAGTGGCTGCGGCTCCGCCCACTGAGTGGCAAAAAGACTGATTGGCAGCTTTTGTTTTCAGCGTGAATGCTGTGACAGAACACACCCAACACCTCTAAAACCAGAACGAACTTTGCAATTGACTGTACAAAGAGATTTGACAAGAAACCTGAGTTATATCTTTACAGACTGATGAAAGCTACTGAAAAGAGAATCAAATTAATTGCCGCAATTCAAAGAAACAAATGGTCTCCAGGCAGCGAAACACAGATTTGCAGTTATCATTTCATGTTAATATGTTGAATTGTGCAGCAAAAACATATCTTGTATATTGGATTATAGTATATCGTATTTACAAGTCATCAACTAAATATTCTGCATAACGGGATGTTTTTAAATAAACTGACAAAAACTATATACGTTTTTCAACTGGACGATCAGACACATACAAGTGTTAGAAAACACGATTCCTGGCTGCATCAGTATACACTGACCACTTGATATTTGTTAAGTTGTTAGGAACATTATATCATGTTCAGCAACCTTTTGTTTAAACGGATTATTGTTTGTTTTACTCACATTTTCGAATCTTCCCTATGTTATGCCCCATCTAGGGTGAAGGCGCAACATGAAAGAGTTCGAGGATGCGGAGGAGTTTGAAAGCAAATGAACAATAGTTTAATGAAAAACAATGATTTTTTTTTTACAAATAGAAGTGGGTGAATTGTGACTTCAGGAGCCGACAAGGCCAAAATAACAAACAGAAAACTACTAATATTTTAACCCTCTAAATTCCCTATTTAGAAAAGAAAAGAAAAGAAAAGAAAAGAAAAGAAAAGAAAAGAAAAGAAAAGAAAAGAAAAGAAAAGAAACAATTACTTCCCTAACTTCATGCACAAAAACAATCAACAAAAGGTTTCAACAAAAATGGCATCAGTCTCCCTGCCTCCCCAAGAATACTATATACAATTATTTACAATTAGCAACCAAGTCCAAACAGGGGCAATCCAAAATCAAACAGGCGGTAGTCAGGGTTACAAATAGTTGGTGAATGCACTAACAAACAACAATCTGTCACAGACACACAGAAGAACACACACAGAATCTCAGTCTTACTAACACAAGCTTACAACTAACTAACAGAGCAATGAGATGCAAAACACAGCAAATGAGCACAAAGCTGAAGCAGGAAGTGATGATGAGATCTTTATAGGCAGCAGGGAGTCAGCTGACCAGGCAGGCCGTGGCACGAGTTAGAGGCCAGGAACCAATCAGACGTCATCCTGCACAGAAACACACCTCCCAACAACAGAACAAAGACAAATAAAACATAAGGGATTTAACACCCCCATATGCAAGAATAAACATGTTTTATGTTTATAGACAAGTTCTTGACAGAGAATTAGCAATAACATTATCTTTGCCTTTCTTATATTTGATGTCCAAGTTAAAATCTTGACAGATTAAAGCCCAACGCATAAGTCTTTGATTTTTGTTACAGAACTTTTGCAAAAATACAAGAGGGTTGTGATCAGTAAAAACTTCAACAGGTTGTGAACTTGAACCAACATAAACTTCAAAGTGCTGCAAAGCTAACAAGAGGGCGAGGGCTTCTTTCTCAATTGTACTGTAGTTACACTGATGGCGATTGAATTTCTTAGAAAGGAAACACAAGGGGTGATTGATTCCATTTTTATCTTCCTGTAACAGTACAGTGTCAGGCATTCACCACAGCCACCTTCATCTGCCACACCTCCGGTAGCACCACCCACTCGATCTGCCTCACCCGAGTTCTAACTTGCATCACCTGTTCCTCGTTGAGCCACGCCCTATAAATAGGACACTCTGCCACTTGCTCATTGTCTGGTCTACCGTTCACATGCTGAATCTGACTCTCCTTCCCTCTTATGTGGATTTGATGTGGTGTGGCTCTTCCTCTGGACTCTTGGACTTCTACAACTTACAAAAGCATTCAGTTAAGAACATCTTTTACTGTTTAATGCCTTGTCTTTTAAATAAGACTTTTGTAAATAAACTATTGGATTGGATTGCCACTCATCTCTCGTCTCCTCCGT